>NC_136261.1:147847140-147934640 GCF_964187855.1 Myxine glutinosa | reverse complement strand
TATATACCACATCCCACATGTATATACATGTTTAAAGTGTACGTGCCCTTCCCCCCTCCCCCGCCCGGCAACGCTGGGTACTTCTGCTGGTAACTAATAAAATAAAAACGAAGAAATATCTCTCGGTTTCTCTCCACCCTCCCCCCCCCCCCCCCTTCCCACGCCTCCTCCCCCCAAGCCCTCTCCCTTCCACACATCTCCCTGCTCTCAAATGTTGTGTTTGTGTGCTTCCCCTTCTCTCCCCATCTTGTTTTCCGCTCCCTCTTTTTGGGTATTTTGTTTGTCTGGTTGATTTGTTTGTGAAGTAAATGTTAGCTCTTTCACGAGCCTCGATTCAGTATACAAAAAACAAACAAACAAAAAAAAAACTCGGTGGAATTGGATGAAATTCGCTCGGTGAATTCACTCGGTGTATTCGGTTCGGCTCGGTTCACTCGGTTTAAAGAAAAAGCGATAATGTCGACATGTTGCTGTCTGTGTCATGTTGGGCGGTGTATGATACTTGTTGGCTGTTGGGCGGTGATATGGTGTATTTTTAAAAATATATCTCTGCGTTTTCCCGCGTTGCTGACACCGAGTCTAAAACCATGATGGTGAGTTATATTGGAGATAAAGGCGTGAGAGAGACTCAATGGCCTTGAAGTTACAGGCATTTGAGAATTCATTTCGTTCTATAAACGGCAACTTTCATCGGATTTTCTTCTCGTTTTTTTTCAACCGAGTCTAAAACTATGTTAGCGACTGTGAAAAATGAAATGATATATCGAATTTAAAATAGATATCGACACATTGCCGTCGGTGTCATGTTGGGCGGTGTATGATACACCATGACGCGATTTTTAAAAATATATCTCTGCATTTTCCCGCGTGTGTGGAATGTTTGTGGAAAATTAAAGATTTCAAATAAACCTATTTAAAGTGTATGCGCACATAACTAATAAAAAAAACGAAGAAATATCTCTCGGTAATTTCCTGAAACATATTTTACTTCCGGCTAATATGTTGAATGAAATAAAAACGAAGAAATATATGTCGGCATCATTGTTGACGTTTTTGTGACGACTATCATCAAACGAAATAGTAATATATCATAACGGAAAAGCAAAAGCGAATTTTTAATATATATCGACACATTGCCGGCGGTGTCATGTTGGGCGGTGTATGATACACCATGACGCGATTTTAAAAAATATATCTCTGCATTTTCCCGCGTGTGTGGATTGTTCTCAATTATTGCTGACACCGAGTCTAAAAGTAAAACCATCGATAAAAATGAAATCATATGGTGAGTTAGATTGGAGATAAAGGCGTGAGAGAGACTCAATGGCCTTGAAGTTACAGGCCTTTGAGAATTCATTTCGTTCTATAAACGGCAACTTTCATCGGATTTTCTTCCCGTTTTTTTTCAACCGAGTCTAAAACTATGTTAGCGACTGTGAAAAATGAAATGATTTATCGAATTTGACTGGGGATTTTGACTGGGGGAGAGCAAGACACCACGGGCCTACAAAACAGGACTCAAAGCTATGCGAGTTAATAAAATGGTGGATATTTGTTTATAGCCACTCCCAGAATGGGTGGAGCTATGGGTGGAGCTACTCTGCAAACCGAGTAAGCCACACCCCGGACAGACACCCAACAGATAGACAGACAGATAGACAGACAGACAGACAGAATCATCTACGGCTATTATAATATAGATGACGTACAGATTAATAAGTGATAAGATTTTGTGGTCAAAGTCTGAAATAGGTCTATAACTTGAGAACGGCTAAAGTGATCTAATTAAAACTTAGTACAGGTTTGTACAATGATGTAAAGATTAACTGATTAAAATTTGGGGTGAAGAGGTCAAAGGTTAAAGGTCAAAGTGTAATAGGTCTATAACTTTAGAATGGCTAAAGGGATCTAATTCAAACTTGGTACAGATATGTATAATGATATGAAGATTAGCTGATTAGATTTTGGGTGTCCCGTGGTCAAAGGTCAGAGGTCATGTCAGGTAAAGATGTGAGACTTGTGAATAGTTGAAGGGATTTAAATAAAAACTTAGTGCAGGTATGTATAATGATGTAAACATGAACTGATTAAATTTTGTGGTCAATAGGTCAGAGGTCATATCAGGTAAAAATGTGCTCACTTGGGCACAGCTGAATGGATTTCAATCAAACCTGATATAAGTATAATATAATGATGTAATAATGTGGGCGGAGGCATATCAGTCGACGTCATGACGTCAAAGAGTGCCGTTCTAGTTATTTTTGGATACATAGTCAGCCTCGTGGAAGGGCTAGTACACTGAACGGATCAGAACGTAACAGACAAAAACAGGACGCAAAAGGAACAGTAGGGAGATGGGGGGGGTGGGGGGGGGAGGGGGGATGCCAACAGCAGGGTTGAAGGGCAAACAAAAATCTGATGTTTACTATAACTATAAGAGGTGTGTGAAGCCTGGTGTTGGCTTACCGGTTAAGGTGGCTGGCTGGCTGGAGATATTGGGGGTCTTGAGTAGGAGCCCCTGTTCATTTCATTGAATTCCCACCAGGTGGGTTGACTCAGCCTGTCATCCTTCCGAGGTCGGGCAAATGAGGACCAGCTTACTGGTTATGGAGAGGCATTGCATCAACAGCAACAACATGCATTTTAAGGCCATTTTCCCTGCTAGAGCGGGGTAGCCTTGCGGTCCCCATGACAACCTTCTCCATTTTGCCCTATTTTCTGCATCTCTCCTTGTTAACCCCCTTGCCCGCATTTCTTCTTCCACCATCTTTGGCCAAGTCTTTCTCGGTCTTCCCCGTCCTCTACTTCCTTCTACATTCATTTCCATCACTCTTCTTAACCAGTCACTTTCATCCTTCCTCAACACATGACCAAACCATCTCAGCCTGTTCCTCTTCACAACATCAATCACAGGCTCTATTCCCATCATTTTTCGCAATTCATCATTTGTCCTCTCTCTCAACGATACTCCGCACATCCGTCGAACCATTCGCATTTCCACCCTTTCCAACCTTCGTTGCTACTCTACGTTCATTACCCATGTCTCGCTCCCATAAATCGTAACACCTCTCACACATGCAGCATACACCTTTCCCTTCAGCTTCAACGACACTCCCCTCCTCATCAGGACGCCACTCAGTTCCCAAAACTTCTTCCATGCACATCTCACTCCAGCAACCGTTGCCGAGTCTGATCCACCTTCTCCATTCAGCATGTCTCCGAGGTAGCAAAATGTTTTCACACCTTCCAGCTTCACGCTGTCTCCAAGATCAAACTCAACATTTCCTCCATCTGCAGCTCCCTCTGTGCACACCTTACATTTGAATGTAGCTGCCACACTGGTTAATGACCCTCTCAGACCACTACATTTTTGATGAACCCACTCAGCGCACATTGTACATTGAATGGAGTTCACTCCAACACCCTTCCGGCACACAGCACAGGGCCACTTCACAGTTCTTTCCACCTCACCACATGCTTTACCACTTGCCATCACCTTCGTCTTTCCGATATTCACCTTCAGACCTTTTGTCTCCATACATTCCTTCCACTTGTTCATCTTTTCCTTCAGTCCATCCATACTTTCCGCAATCAACACCAGATCATCTGCATACAACAACTCCCACGGTAAACCCTCCTTTACGTTCTGAGCCAGCACCTCCATCACAGCTACAAGTAGTAGTGGACTTAGGACCGACCCCTGATGCACTCCCAGTTCCCACCTTCACCTCAAACTTACCACTGTTCCCGTCCTTCGTCCTTACAGCTGTGCGTGCTCTTTTGTACATTGCCATCACTACTCTGATCAACCATTCCTCCACTCCTAACTTCCTCAATGCCCATGTCAATACTTTGCGTGGAACCCAATCGAATGCTTTCTCCAGATCAACAAACCCAAGAAACAACTTCTTCCTCTTCTCCATGTACTTCTCCTGCAACTGCCTCACAATAAAAAGCGCGTCTGTCGTTCCTCTTCCTGGCATAAATCCAAACTGCATTTCGTTTTCGTCGATCTTCACTTTCTTCCTTATCCTCCTCTCCAACACCCTTTCCAATACCTTCATTCCATGCTCCAATAACTTTATCGCTCGGTACGAGCCACACTCTAGAGGGCCACCTTTCCCCTTGTATAGAGGGACGAGGGTACTCAGTTCCCAATCCACTGGAATGCGGCCTTCTTTCACCACCAGATTACAGATCTCTGTCATTCTCTTCACACCCCAACTTCCTGCTGCCTTCAACATATCTCCCACAACTCCCGTTGGCCCTCCCGCTCTTCGACTCTTCATTGCTTTTATCGCTTCCTCAACGTTCTTCTCAGTTATCTTCTCTGCCGGTCCTAAAACTGGGTTACTCTCCATGTTGCCATCCCATTCATTCTCTGTATTCAACAGCATTTCCATATATCTTTTCCATCTTCCTTTAATACCATCTGTGTCCACAACGATTTGTCCCACTTCATCCTTCAAGCAACTCACCCCCATCACATCACACCTGTCTTTCGCTATCTGCTTTGCAATCCTGAATACTGCTCTCTGACCCTCTTCCGAATCCAAGCGTTCTCCGAACATTTTCCTACATGCCTCCTGCGCCTTTGCTACCTCTTTCTTTGCAGCCTTCTTGGCTGCCTTATAAATTTCATGCTCTGCTGTTTCTGCTCCCATACCCTTCGCCTTCTGCGACTCCTTGAACTTCTTCCTCTTCTCGTCAATCCTCTTTCCAACTTCATCATCCCACCACCATGTTTCCGAGTGCCTCGGTGGTCCTTTTGTCCATCCACACACCTCACCAACGGCTCCCAACAGACTAGCTTTCATTGACATCCAACCACTTTCAAGCTCAACCACATCATCCTCTACCCTACTCAGCCTCTCTTTTAATTCCTCCCTTACTGTCACCTCTTTCAACCTCCACACCTTCATTCTCGGTTGGTACTTCACCCGCCGAGCTCTCCTCGCACCTTTCACCCTTATGTCGCAGACAACCAAGTGGTGCTGTGAAACAGCCTCCTCCCCCGGGATCACCTTTGTGTCCCGAAGGTGCCCCCTATCTCGCCTACGCACCATCAGGTAGTCAACGGTTGTCGTCGACCCACCTGACGTGTATGTAACAAGCTTATTATCCTCTTTCTGGAACTGAGTATTACAAATCAACAAATCGGCTCCATCAGCAAACTCCAAAATCCTTTCACCTTCTCCATTTCTCACACCATATCCGTAACCCCCATGAACTCCCTCAAAACCATCCATACTCCTTCCCACATGTCCATTTAGGTCTCCTCCTACCACAACAACTTCCTCATCTTTCACGTTTTTCATCAGCTTCTCTATCGCACACCAGAACTTGTCCTTCTCTTCATCGCTCCGACCAACCTGCGGAGAATATCCCGAGATGACGTTCACCAAGAGCTTTCCAATCATCATTTTCACCATCATCAACCTATCACTCACTCTCGTCACACTCACCACACTGTCTACAAACTCCTCAGAAAACAGGACACCAACACCATTCACGCCCTCCAGGCACCCTTGCCACACAAACTTGTATTTCTGTCCCTGCCTACCCTTCACCATTCTCACACCACTTCCCTTCCATCTCGTCTCTTGCACACAACATATGTCCACTCTTCTTCTGACCAATACTTCCACCACTTCTCCTGATCTCCCTGTCATTGTCCCTACATTCCATGTCCCAAACCTCAGAAACCAATCTCCACTTCGGGCTGTACCCTACCCATATGTAGTTGTAATTGTCATGGTTCTCTTTTTGAGGCAATGTTTTTATGGCCGGATGCCCTTCCTGACGCCAACCCTCTTAGTCGTCTCTTACGACATGCAGGGATACGGTGTACCTATTCTAATCCAGGGTACACACTGGGAAACGTTTAAGACAGGGAAATTCTGGGGGGGGGGGGGGGGGGGGATCACGGCTGCGGGGGCCCCGTCAGTACCACGCCACGTTTGCCCGGTCAGCACCACGGTGGCCCGGTCAGCACCACACCCTTGGAAAGGACTTCGATGCACGTTGGCCTGGTCGGCCCAGAGCCTGGCGCGAAGTCCAAGGACATCAGCACGTCATCCGAAAACAGCTCCGGTTGGTGCGAACCACTCGGTCAATGGCGCGAACCAGGTCCCGACACGCCCTTGCCCGCTTGGCCCCGATGAAGGCCTCGCTGGGTGTTCTCCAAACTGGGGCAAAATCGCCCAAGCCGCTCTGGATTTCGGCAGCGGAAGCCTTGCTCGCTCGGCCCCGATGAAGGCCTCGCTGGGTGTTCTCCAAACAGGGGCAGAATCGCCCAAGCCGCGCTGAATTTCGGCGGCGGAAAGCAGCCACGAAGTGACGATATTCAGTCGTGCTTTTCGTTGCATCTATGCTGCTGAATATCACATACGTCGGCCTAGAGCCTGGCGCGAAGTCCAAGGACATCAGCACGTCAGCCGAAAACAGCTCCGAAAAACTCTTCCCTCCGAGCTGCTCTTGAACCTCGTCAGGAATCGTCCCGGTTCGTCTCAGGCCTCCATGTCCTAGCGCAGGAAACCGCAAGCTGCACTGCCCGTTGGCGGGAACTAGGCCTTGCTGCACGGTCCGCTCACTCCTGGCTCCGTGCGCGCAGGAAACTGCAGGCTGCAACAGCAGCCGTGCCCCCCAGAAAAAGATGCAACCAGCAGGCACAGGCTACACACGAACTGTGTGTGTGTGTGTGTGTGTGTGTGTGTGTGTGTGTGTGTGTGTGTGTGTGTGTGTGTGTTCGTTCGTTCGTTCGTTCGTTCATGTTCTCTGTTATTCTCCTTAAGGGATCACGATTCATGAACCAGTCCTACTTTTTTTTTTTTCTTTTTTTTTTGTAATACCTTCCTGCTCTTTTATCGTTCTCCCATTTGTTGGTGCATATCTGTTGTTATTTGGTTTTATATTTTTTCCTTCTTTTTTTTTTGCAATTGTTGGTGCTGTACTTGGTGCTTCGGTTTATTGTGTGACATCTTCAATTAACACCTGTCTTTGGAAATTTTTTGTTTGGTGGTTTCGGGATACCTTCTCTGGTTTGTTGTCTTCGTGTTTGCTTACAAATTGGATTCGGTCGTCTGTTGCACTTTTTGCGCATTCAGCCAATCCTTCAGTTGTCATTCTGTGCGCTTGATTGAGTTACATCTGGCCGCCACCTCCTTTTCTTGGCTGGTACATTCTTGGGATACACTTATTTTTGTAGACCAATTTGTGGATGATGACTTTCCTTGTTTTGATATCTTGGTTTTGTATTTCCGTGTGTGGGCAGTTTACTATTGCGCAGCTGTATCGGAAGAATGGTACTACTCGTTGGTTTATGGCTTTGATTTTGTTCCTTGGGAAAAGGTATGTTTTCAGGATCGGTCTCCTACACAGGTATATGGCAATTCTTTTCTGCATTTTCTCATGACAAATTTTGCGGGCCTCTTCTACTCCGAGTATTTGTAAGATGCTTCGTTGTCTAGCTCCTGTATTGTTGGATCTCGGTCAATTTTTATGTTGTCCATTTTTGTTGGTCTACCTTGCACGAATGTACACTTGGCACACTTATCTAGGCCAAATTCCATTTGAATGTCATCAGAGAACTGCTTCACTAATTTCTGTTCTGCCAATTTTTTGCAGTTTGGGGCAAAGAGTTTTAAATCATCCATGTACAGTTGATGTCACTTTTCTTATTTATTTTGATTTTATTTTGTGGATGTTAGGGTGTATCCATGACCTTGCTCATTAATGAGGTTACTTACTATAGTGGGCCCAGGTCCAAGCAAAACAGGAGGGGGGGGGGGGGGGGGGGAAGTCTGTCTCCTTGGAAAATCCTGCGTCGTATCTTTACTCCTGGTATTTTGATCTTTCATTCTGAGTGCTGCAGGATTAGTGTGGTATTCCAGACATCCATGGCTTTCTCAATCAGCTTGATTATTTGGGGGTTACCTTCTGTGAGCCAGTCATCCATTTCCTGATCCCCTTGGATAAGTTAATCGAATGCTTGAGCGTAGGTAATATGGAGAGCATCAAATTGCTTTAACCAGAAGTTTGGAATCACATCTGGGCCAGGGCTATAGAAGTTTGCCATCTTTGCAAGTTGTTGTCTTATATTTTCTGCATCAATTATTACTGGGGCCATTTCCTCGAGATGTTGCTTCTTCACTTCCAGGTTTCGGATCCATTCCGCCTCCTTATTGTGTTCTTTTCAATCTTCATAAATTCCTTTGCAGAATCGTTCTAGTTGATCTTTTTCAGGAGGGGATGACACATTCTCCATCAGTTTCCCTAGTTCAGGGAAGGATATTGTTATGTCGGTGTGTAAAGAAATATCTAGATCCAGGTAGATCTGCATAGGTAGGTGCTCGACTGTCGTGATAGGGAATCTACCTGTAATAAGTTCTATGTTTAGCCGTATGTCGGAATAAGTTGTATCTGTGTCCCCGCCAGGAGGGGGCGGGGTATGATAATTAGTGTAGGGATTATGGGTAAAATTCCCTCGTGTGTCGTTCCCTCTGTGAGCAACCCAGTGTCCCTTATGGCAATACATCCGAAAGACACTTAGATAGGTCCATTAGTGCACACATTAAATAATCCCCCACCACCACAATGACTTTGGAAGAGCAACAGGCAGCAGCCACGTAGTACGCCACCATGGGCGACAAACATCGTGCCAGGCAGGCTGGAACCCCGCCCAGGGACATCAACCGTGGGCACCTCGGCCAATCAGTGCGGAAGATGCGAACACTTGGCCCATCAGTGCGGAAGGCGCGAACACTCGGCCAATCATTGCGGAAAGCGCAAAATCCCTACTTAGAAGCAGGTCGCTGATTGGAGGGGAAGGGCCGGTGACGTGAGAAGGCGGGAAAGACCACAGACAGAAGCGAGGGACTGATTGTTAAAGCGACAGAGCTGACGGAGACACGGCAAGGACAAGACGACTCGCTCGCAGGCATTCTGGGGTCGTCGTGGTCGTCTTCCCTGGGTTCTTCACGGGCTCTTGGTGCTTGGTTTGGTCTTTGTGCTCTTGGTCTTGGTGCTCTTGGTGCTTGGAGCGAGGCTTGGTGCTTGGAGCGAGGCTTGGTGCTTGGAGCAAGGCTTGGTGCTACGAGCAAACGGGACCTCGCGTGCGGCCGACGGGCGGGCGAGCGAGGTGTGCTGCTGAACGGGTGGCTCGGGGCCTAGCGGAGCGTGAACGAGGCAGACGGAGGCCTGCTTCGCGCCAGCATCGGAGCCTGGACGATTCCTGACGACGCTACACTGCCAGACAGATAAGTTCACATCCACAAACACGACATTTTATTTCATTTAATTCTTTCCCCTGTGCTGTTGTTGGAGTGAGGTGTGCGGGATCCCAATTTAGGACATGTATTTACCGCGTGTCCATTGTTCTCGGGTTCCGTTCAATAAACGTGTTTCTTTTTGTACCATAAATTCCGTTTTCGTTCGCTTGATTTCATTTCCTACAGGATCGAGGGCTGCCGTCGGGGCTGCAGGTAAGAGTTCGCCGCTTCTTCCTCTTTCTTCTTCCTCCCGTGCTTGCATAGTCAAATCCGTAATTGATCGTCGCCTCCATTTAAGTCCGTTTGGCCATCCGCGAGCCCACGGTTTTAACCGAGGGCATTCGTGTGACAATATTTTCTGGTTGTATTCAAACATCTGGCCTTGTTTTCTCCTCGTGAGCTTTGTCATAGTTTTTTTCGATTTACAGTTTGTTTTCAGCAACCATAACCTCGATCTTTGTCTTCAACTTTAAATTTGTATTATATTTCCTGGATTATCTTCTTTAGTTTTGGGATTTTATTTCCTCTTTTGAATTGCTGGATTTGTCCTGTCTCCTTTCTGAGTGTCTTTGCTTCCATGGTGGTGCTGGGTTTTTATTAGCTCACCTGGAACTAAGTTCCGGCGAGCTTATGCGATGGTGCATCGTCAGTCCATCAGTCCATAAACACTTGCAAGTTCTTCTCCGAACCTGCTGATGGGATTGCGACCAAACTTGGCACAAATGATATTTGTTGTTGTGGCTAAAGTTTGTTCACGTCGTTAAAAAGGTCGGGGTCTAAGGGGGTCTACCAGTGGTCAAAATGGATCCAGGGTTAACCCCCAAAATAGTAATTTTCTTTTTCCTCTGAAACTACACACACCATTTTGCTGAAACTTGACCACAACTTTCACCACCCGTGATGTACCAAAGTTTGTACACGGCACTAAGAAAATGTAAGTCTAAGTGGGTCTACGGAGGGTCAAGGTGGGTCCAGGTTTGACCCCCCAAAATAGGTATTTGCTTTCTTCTCTGAAACTACACACACAATTTCGATCAAACTTGACCACAACCTTCACCACCCATGATGTAACAAAGTTTTTTTCACGGCATTAAAAAAAATCGAGTCCTGAGGGGGTCTGATGGGGGGGGGGGGGGGGGTTGGGAGGTCCCCCCAAAATAGGTACTTGATTTCTTCTCAGGAACTTCACATGCAATTCTGATTAAACTTTACCACAACCTTCACCACCTGAGGCGCGTGCGATTTGGTCTCTTCCAAAGACAGAATCCTCTTCCGGAAGATTGCTTTGCGCCGAACAGGCAGAAGAGAAGCAAGATGGCGGCCAAACATGTATTACTCGTGCTCATGATGGAAGAATTAGACAAAGATGACACTACATCACAAGTTGATGCAAATATCCAGATTGTGTTTTCACTTGCAAGTTTTGCTGCGTAAGTATAACCAGCAGCGTTTCTCCGTGACTGAAATTATGGGTGAAAACGGCATATATATCACTCCCATATCACTCACTAATTACCAAGAAAACAACAAATAAGTAAAATAGAACTCGTGATTAAGTGAGTTAAGCCTGTTAAGCAAACTTGCCATACAGCTGTAATATCAACGTGTCATATATGACAAAGTTCTTTCAAAGTAATCGGCGAGGCCATTTTGTTTTCGAAGAGCCCGCCCCTCTTCTGCTGGATAACGGGAAGAGGCAGAAGAGCTTCCGAGAAGAGAAGAGTCCAAATCGAACGACCGGAAGAGAGCTCTTCTTCTTCCAGAAGTGCAAATCGCACGCGCCTCTGTAGTGTACCAAAGTTTGTTCATGGAATTAAAAAATCGGGCCATTCGGGGTCTACTGGGGGTGTCCCCCAAAATAGGTTTGTTTTTTTTTGGTTTGTTTGTTTGTTTGAAGTCTTATGATTACGTTAGTATGATTCTACATGCTGCCCTGTCTTGTAGCAACCATTCAAACTGGTTTAAAATACTGTTGCGGTTTTGCCCTAAAGGCAAACCCCCGATAGTTAATTGCACGACAACATGTAACCTGCAGTAGTTAGTTATTTCTTATTGAATGTAAAGATTAGCCCCTTCCCATTGTGTAATAATCCACACCAATATGCGTTGCGAGTAGGCAGGATTTCAAACCTTTGTGTGGTTAAGGAAAGACATTTTTAATGTGCAGGAAGGCGTGGCCAAAAGAACAGGCCCACGTGACCAATGAGGGGTCGGGGGCACGTCACCAGCAAGCGACCAATGGGTTGTGAAACCCCCCCGAATGAAAGAGGGAAGGAGGACTGGAACCTTCATTGGGGGAGGAGGGTTTGAAGGCCAGCACGTGACCAACCTCAGCCAATGGGAGGCTGTGGAACATTCTGGAAGCTTTTGGGGTCAGATAAAAAACCCCGCCCATCACCCTCTTGCACCCTCTTGCTTTTTGCGTCGACGCCCGACATCCATCACTCTTCGCCGATCTCTCGCTCTGATCCGGTGGACCTGCAAGCGTTGGCCCCTCCCGCGACTCATCTTGAAGCTTGTCGTCCCACCTGCGCTGAATCAAGCCCTGCCTGCGTTGCAGCTTGTCCAACCTGTGCTGAAGTTCGTCCGTGCTGACTTTGAGGTGGCGGTTCGTCCTTCGGACCTTACCTCATTCAGGCTGCACGTCCGGATCGAGGATCGAGCTGCGCACTGCACACACCAGACCAAGTGGCCACCATCGAGTCAATCCCAACACGTACATCGGTACGAGAATAACCAGTGTGTCATTCCCTGTGTGTGAGTGTGTGAAGGTGCCTGTGGGGTTTATTATAGGTAAGGAATTGGTAAGGTCGCATCTTCGTCTTTTCCCTGTGCCTTCTAAATAAAAGGCTGTACATTTTTGTTGTTACTTTCAAACCTGTTCGGGTACGTCCTTTCTCCATTGGCCTAGTATTATCCGAGACCAAATTTGGCTTGAATCAGGTCCGTAAATCACGTCGGGTAACGCCGCTTTCCACGCCGTGCAAATCCGCTCGGCACGTAATAAAGTGTGGGAAGCTCGAGGGTTCGATCCCCGGTTTCTTCGGTCGTGTGTCCTGAAGGTATTTGGGATTATTTGACCGGCAAACTCTTTGGCGCGTGGCTGGGAGGTTGGCGATCGGAATTGCTTAGCAATCCGTCAATCACGAGCTTAGTCGCGGTCAACGGCCTGTGGAACCAGAGTTTGAGGGGGAACGGGGTCATAAACCCCCCTTAGTACGTCGATGAACCCGGCATCCGCAACAATACATTTACTTTTTAGTCAATGTAGTATACTGCTTTATCTACCAGGTGAGCACCAAGGGGTATTGCCCCTATTTTGTGTGGGACATGTTCTGTTCTTGTGGTGTTTTGCTGTTACTTTTTCCTGAATGAATAGTGCTGCTGCAAAATTCACTTTGTTTATTTCATTCAGGGGGATGATTTTGGTGGTATTGAATGCTGCACCATAAACCAATATATTCCATGTTTTTGTGACACCTTTACTCAAATGTCAGGCATGGACAGCCGGTTTGTGAAGGACTTGGGTAAAAGGTTTACTGTAGTTGAATGTTTATATAGTCGGTCAATGGTGAAACTGCAAATGCCAAATCCACGAATGTCACGGGTGAAAACCGTTCACATAATTTCCTCATTTTCCTTTAAACTCGATCTCTCTGTATTTTAATTCCTAAACACCATCATTCCAATCACAAAACAATACATTAGCATTAAAACAACAAAATACAATGTTGCAAACACTCATGAGGTAAACGAATATAGACTTCATTCTGACGTGATTAACCAATAAAGATGAATATGTGATGAGAAAGGGCGGATACGAAATGCCTCATACAGATCGAAAATCGTAATGGTAGTGAGAATTTTTTGAAACCTCACACCGACTTGGACACCCCCCAGGACCCCAAAACGTTCCCAGAAGGTTTGGCCTGGCTCGCCCCAAAACTGAGTGGAATCTTTTTTTTTTATCAGAAAATTTTACAAGGTAATTAAAAATGAAAAGCTGAAATGTCTTAAGTCAATAAGTATTCAAATCATTTGCTATGAATGAATGAATGAATGATCGTTTTTAAGGCCATTTTCCCCGCTAGAGCGGGGGTTAGCCTTGCGGGCCCCATGACAATCATGGTTCCCTGTTTGAAGCAATGTTTTTATGGCCGTATGCCCTTCCTGACGCTTCCTGACACTATGACACTCCAAATTGAGCTCAGGGGCATCCAATTTCCTTTGATCATCCTTGAGATGTTCACCTGTGGCCAATTCAGTTGATTGGACAAGATTTAGAAAGAAACACACCTTTCTGTATAAGGTCCCACAGTTAGTTGACAGTGCATGGCAGAGCAGAAACTCTACCATGAAGTCTAAGGAACTGTCCATAGATCTCTGAGATGGAATTGTGAGGAGGCATAGATCTGGGGAAGGGTATAAAACCATTTCTGGTGCAAAGGTAAGCAGTTCGAGATCTGTGACCCAGGCATACCTGTCCATCTTACTTTGCAGGATGTACTTATCCATGCTTGAACAGGTGCTCCATCCCGAATAGTTTTTGATATGTCCCAGCATACGGGGAGCAATATCTCTCATGTGCTAGACTATTTTAGCATGTACTGCCTCTGGTGGTCTTCAGATCCTGTCACGTACGACAGTACGACGGCAGCGATCGGAACATGCCCTTCCCATCTGGCATTATTCCTTTGATCGTATGCATGCCCGGACATGTGAGGGGCAAGTCGTGACTTTCAGCACTCGCTGCATTGAATTTCTCAAACAGGAATAGATGAAGCTACACAATAATCCCACTGCCACTCTCTCTGCATCAAGTGAATAAAATCGAAATTGCCAAACTCTCTGTTGCTCAGGCTCGATGTATCCTTGCAACTTTGATTTGCCTTTGTCAGTGGCAGTCTTAGCAGAGTTAGAAGTCTAACTCCACAACACGGGCACGAGGATTCTGTCGAGAGCTTGCTTTCCAGATTACTGATGGTCTAAAATTGAAATCCAGACAATTCACTCTAGGTGGCTTTCTCGAGCATGGTGCTCGAAGCCTTACTGACTACTTCAACCACTTCTTTGGTTGCCTCATCAACATACTTGTCAACTTCTTTGTACAGCCAGTTTGTTTCCTTGAGTTTTTTCACGGCTGCTTTGATGTTCTTGACTTGTACCAAGGTCCGCCAAACAGGTTTGTTCTTTGTTGCCTTCCTGTTGACAATGATGCACAATTGTGGGTTGCTTCAACAGGCTCACCCACCTCATCCAGTGTGTGTAGAGTTTTGTTTAAGGGGTTGTGGAAGAAAGAACATTGTGCCTTTACATGCCTTTAGCGAGTTGTAGGTGGGTATTTTTTTCTGTACGTACCTAGTCTGGTACCAGACAACAGTCTGGTATGCCTTGGTGTGCTGAATGAACTGTCTGCTCAAGCAGTCCAGCTTAGTCAGCTCTGTGCGTATCGGAACGAGGTCCAAACCATTGAGCACACAGCACGGTGGCATTTTGTTTCTCTTTATGGCTGACATGCAATAGTTGCACGTAAATAATGTTTTAACTTAAGTTTCTTTGTCATATTTGTAATAAATTTCTTTAATTCTGGCCATAGTTTAGTACCTTGTTTATCTGAAAGGTGTACCCTAGAAACACTCTTATGCTGATGCAACCGCTGGGAGCTGCAGCAAGGATTCTGGAAAAAAGCATTTTGAGCATTGCGCTGCAATACATGTCCCCTACCGGCAGTCTGTCGTCCAGAAAACTGTTGGGGAAATTGCCAAAGTTCAAAGTGCCATAACGTTGTCAAAAATGATCGAAACGTCGTGAAGTTCGAACTTGATCTGTAACTTATGAGGAAACCATGTACCAAGTTTGAAATCATTAGCATTAAGAGTTTAGAAAAAAAGTCCGGAAAACTGTTCTTTGCGTGACGGACTGACTGACAGACGGACAGACTGACGTAGACTGACAGACGGAGGGACGGAGTGCACACATATAGTCCCCTCCGGTGTACACCGGTAGGGGACTAATAAGTCTTGTATAGCCCTTTAATACTGTGCTTATTTGCTAATCATGAGTAAGCTGAAGCTCAATTCAAAATCTGGCCTATTTAGTGCAACAACCTTGTTCGTGGAGAACTTGCGTGTTGACTAGGTCGTTGCTCGAGAGCATCGTAAACTCAGAACTGCTTACTCTATAAGGCCTTTGTCCCTAGCTCAGTGGAGTACTGATCTTTCCTATGGGCTGACACCCCTGCATCCCATCAGTCTCTCCTTGTTTCTGTGACATCTCGAGCTCTCAACTTTATTGGTATTTCCCAAAATGTGGCTGGAGCACAAAGCCTGTTTTTCTAACATCACAAATAGCTTTGTGACGTCTGGGTTTTTTTTTTTTTCGTCTTTTTTATTGGTATTTTTCCAACATTTATGGACTGTTGAGGGGAAATACCTCCACACTCTCCACCCCACTTCCAATATTGTTTTTCTGTTTATATGATCTCCCGAATATATGTACTTATGTTAGCAAGAGTCCTGCTGAAGTCCAAAAATATGTACAATGTATTCAGACCCCTTCACTTTTTTCACATTTTGTTATGTTGCAGCCTTATGCTGAAATCGTTTAAATTCATTTTTTTCCCTCATCAAGCTACACTCGATACCCCATAATGACAAAGAGAAAACAGGATTTTCGAAAGTTTTGCAAATTTATTAAAAAGTCACATGAAAGCCCGCTTGGAGTTTGCAAAAAAGCACCTGAAGGACTCTCAGACTGTGAGAAACAAGATTCTGTGGGCTTTCATGTGTCTTTCACTGAGGAGAGGCTTCCGTCTGGCCACTCTGCCATAAAGCCCAGATCGGTGGAGTGTTGCAGTGATGGTTGTCCTTCTGGAAGTTTCTCCCATCTCCACACAGGATCTCTGGAGCTCAGCCAGATTGATCCATCGGGTTCTTGGTCACCTCTTACCAAGGCCCCTCTCCCCCGATTGCTCAGTTTGGCCGGGTGGCCAGCTCGAGGAAGAGTCCTGGTTGTTCCAAACTTCTTCCGATCAAGAATTATTGAGGCCACTGTGCTCTTGGGAACCTTGAATGCAGCAGAATTTTTTAATAGGCTTCCCCAAATGTGTGCCTCGACACAATCCTGTCTCTGAGCTATGCAGGCAGTTCCTTCGACCTCATGGCTTGGTTTATGCTCTGATATGCATTGTCAGCTGTGAGACCTTATATAGACAGGTGTGTGCCTTTCCAAATCATGTCCAATCAATTGAATTTACCACAGGTGGACTCCAATCAAGGTGTAGAAACATCTCATAGATGATCAAGAGAAATGGGAGGCACCTGAGCTAAATTTCAAGTGTCATAGCAAAGGGTATGAATACTTTGTCAATGTGATATTTCCGTTTTTTCTTTTTAATAAATTTGCAAAACTTTCTAAAATCCTGTTTTCTCTTTGTCATTATGGGGTATTGAGTGCAGATTGATGAGGGAAAAAATGAAATTAAACGATTTCAGCATAAGGCTGCAACATAACAAAATGTGAAATAAGTGAAGGGGTCTGAATACTTTCTGAATGCACTGTAAGTGGTTTTTGATAGTTTCATTTGACGATATTGAGGTTGGCATTACAATTTGTGTGTTTACCTTTACCACAGATCTTTAACAAGACAGTATATAGTGCATATGTTGACAGTTTCCCCACTTTACATTCTTTAGAATTATATGATGAAGGATGCAACATGACTTCAGCAGAACATCCAAATGAAGAGCATTGCAGTTTGACCCAACCTGAGTCAACAAAACCAGGATCATCATCAATCCACTCTAAGTCTGCACCTGCAACAGGTAACTAAAATGTCACCCCATCGTAGGATGCACATTGTTGGTTATGAATCAGAATAGATAATTATTTTTAAGATTTGCACTCAATATCACAGCCCACATCCTAAAAGGGAAGTGTGTGACGAATTTGAGTGTATAACAGTTTGCAATAACACTCATTGTACAAGTCTTCAGCTTACACATGATATGCACTCGTCAAACAGACAAAAGACTTCTCTAACCACGCTTAATGCTTATCCTTCACCCACCTAGCTTTGTTTCAAAACTGACTTGCACTCATCATCACAGGTTGTTACCCCACACGCAAAAAGCACAAAGTGGGGTTAAGCAATTTGCTTACTCTGTCTGTCTACATATGTCAGTCTATGATGGAGGAACTACTTGATTTCAATTGAATTTAGTATTTTCAACCCTAGACCACGAATTGGAACATGAATTGGAACACAAACGTGCAGTTTAGCAGTACTTTGGCTATGAATTTGGCAAATTGTACAGAATCTCGTCCAGATTGCGCATGTGCAGAAAGGAGTGAGATGATCTTTATGCCTCCGCCGACGAATTCGCTCGAGGTATCATGTTTTAGGGTTGTCCGTCTCCCTATCCTTTCATTCATTCGACCGTCCATGATAGGTTTTCATTACCGCTACAACTTAAGAACGGCTGAAGGGATCTAAGTCAAACTTGGTACACGAATGTATAATGATGCATAAATAAACAGATTTGATTATGGGGTCAAAATGTCAAAGGATCCGTAAGGTAAAAATTGTGTTGTGAACTAGTAATGGGATTTTAACCAAACTTAGTATAAGTACATATTATGATGCAAAGATGAACTGATTATATTTCAGCATCACAGGTCAGAGGTCATGTCAGGTAAAATGTGATACTTAAGAACAGCTGAAGGGGTTTTCAGTGCCTATAAGAAAGTCTACACCCCCTTTCAAAATTTTCACTTTTTTGTTGCCTCATAGCCTGGAATTAAATTGCATTAAATCAGATTTTTTCCACCTTTATTTACACACTGTAACCCACAACTTCCAAGTGAAAAAAAAATTCTACAAATTTCAGAAAATTCATTAAAAATACAAAAATTGAATATCTTGGATGGATGGTCTACTCTAGGATACAAAACGTAAACTGTTCACCTGGCGGAGATATGCTCTCTACTGAATGCCGTTCTAGTTTTTTAAAATGCTTTCGCTGCTGAAGGTGCCAGAAGCGTTCTGTTTTTGGGGTGTCTGGCATCTTCCATCCATGATAAATTTTTGTTGCCGCGATAACTCTTGGGCCATTGAACGGATTAAAAAAAAACAACTAAACTTTGTACAAATGTGTATTATGATGCAAAGATGAACTTATTAGATTTTGGGTTCAAAGGGTCAAGGGTCATGTGACCTTTTGCTGAGAGTAGCAGATTTCCGTTATCGTGATAACTTGTGATCCGCTAAAGTGATTTTGATTACATTTGGCATAATTATGGACTGTAATGCAAAGATCCATTGATTAAATTTCTCATTCAAAACATAAAAGGTCGAATGTCAAGTACCCTTTAATTGAAAACTTGTGTTACTGCAATAACTTGTAAACCACTCCAGAGATTTAAAACATACTTGACACCCTATTTTATCCTGATTCTATTTTAGATTGAACATATCAAAGTTCATGTGCAGTTCTATATCTATATCTCTAGTTCTATATCTCTAGTATCTAGTTAGAAGCATCTGATGTTGTCTGTCTTCTACCTCTCTTTCTTTCCTCTCTTTCGCTTTCTCTTTCTCTTTCTCTTTCTCTCCCTCTCACTCTTTTGCTTTCTCAAAGGACCTATAATTTTTCATGTGACCTTTAATTGAAATCCAACGTGGGTGGGGAATATCCATTGATTCATTCCAGTCAAATTCTACTTTCTCGTTTGTACATGTTTTAAGGTTCATGGATGAGCTAGAATCACAAATGATGCACACACGCAGCCAAATACATGACAACACTAGATTTTGGTTTCAGACGCACACGGCCACTGAACTTGGGGGAAGTGACGCAACTTCCCAGGGTGCTCTGGGAACCAGAAATGCTATGTTATGAAATAAATATTCTCTCTGTATTCAGCGGGGCACTTAAGAAGGATATTATTTCTCCCCATGCATGCAAACATGTGGGGTTTATCTGCCCTCTATAGGCTACTATTAAATGCTGAATGTCAACCAAAAGCTGATCTAACACTTGGAATATGTCTTTCAAACCCTGACAAATCCCACAAATGCCCTCACCCCTTCTTTCAGAAAGGACCGTCTGACAAAGCTTTCCATCTACTTCCTAAGTAAATCATTTGAAGAGGGAAGTCACTCGAATTTCTGGGCCTCACCATCAGCCATGATCCAACATGTATCCAATATGGTCTCCAAATTTCCAATATGGCCTAAAATTTCCAATATGGCCTCCAAGGCAAACATTTCACATTTTCAACATTGCCTCCAAAGCAAACATTTCACATTTTCAACATTGCCTCCAAGCATCTTCCGACTGGGCATCCTCCATCATGCAAGGTCGTTCCGAGGCCAATCTGAACTTTTGACAACCTACAAGGTCTTCTTTCACAGCTTGATGGAGTACTGTTTTTCCCTTTGGGCTGGCACCCTGCCTCACACCTTGTCCTTGATATCTTTGAAAGCAAGGCCATCAGAATAATGGGGATCTCCCGTTACGAAGCCGAGTGTCTCAGCCTGTTATTTTTGCATCGCAGACAGGTTGGTGACCTCGCTGTATTCTACTGCCTCCTTATTAATCTTGCACCCTCTGCCCTCCCTTAGCTCTATCCCTCCCAGGTTTCTGCGTGGCACCCACCATCTGCCAGTAATCCTCTCATCAACCTTCCAAAATCTAGGCTCACTGCTCACCTCCACTTATTCGTTCCTCTTTTCTTTCACTTCCCCCAATTTCCTGAGTCTGTTCAGTCCCAATATTGTAAGGGGCCCGCAGTAGCTCACGTGGATGCGCCATTCCAGCAGAGCATATACGAGAGGTCATACCTAGCTTACTCTGATGTGCCATGATGAAGTGGAGTTGTATGGCGTGAAAGGACAATGGGAGTGATTGGAGAGTTAAATAAAGTAAAAGAGGGAGAAGAGACAGATATGAGGTGTTCCACTGCTTCCTTCAATTTATCCTTTGCTTCTGAAAATTCTCATTTGTGACTGTGTCCCCCACTTAAGGTGGCGTTATGTTCTTGTTTCTCACTTCCACTTTGGCTTACCTCCGTCACTAAAGGTGGTTATGTTTTCACCCATGTCTGTCTGTGAACAGGGTACCTCAAAAAGTTGTGGATGGATTCGGACAAAATTTGGTGGAGAGGTTGGGAATGTGACAAAATGATTAGATTTTGGTGAAGATCCAGATACGATAATTTTTAAGTGATTCTTCACCATTGAGAGATGGGGCCAAAAACGACATATAGCACGATATCTCAAGTTGTGGACGGATTTGGACAAAACCTGGTGGGCAGGAAGGTCTTATTAAATGATCCTTGACCCTCTTATTGGTGAGTGTAAGTAAGGGGTGTTTTAGGCCCCCACAAAAAAAATAGAAAAATAAACCAAAATTCGATTTCTTCAAAATACCAACAGGATTAGAACAGCACCGGACGGCGCCAGGTAGCCCCTGCTGGTAATTAATAATAGGTGCAGTTTGGAACTTCCCGGTTACTGGCTCCTTTGCGAACAGAAGTGGTCTTCTCTGCTCTCAGAAACCGTCTTCTAAAAGCTAACGATATAAAATCTAAAAAGCTAACAGTCCTCAGCCTGGCGGAGGTATGCACTTTACTGATTGCCGTTCTAGTTCGTGCTGTTTTTGTTTTTCCCTTTAATACCTCACCCCGGGACAGAGATAATAGTAGGGTCAATATACGAAAGAAACTCACCTAACCCCCAAAAAATTTATACAAAAGGTTTTTCAATGGATTCTGGTACCATTGGGCATGCTAAATAACATACTAAAAAACTAGTAACATCTGACTTCCAGAAAGGGGTCATTTTCAATGAATAGCGACTAGCTGTATAAGACAACAAATGCCTAATGGGCTGGTAAACCTGGCTTACTGGATTACCTGATTACTTTGTGCTTATTTAAGTAATTTTGATGATTTCCTGGGTGCCTTAAACCTAGGTATACACACTGAAAAAATCTCTCTAGGTTGACTACTATTCGACAGAGCCATTTTAGTGGATCAGGATGTCACCTTGGGATGCCATCTTGGACTTGTCAATAAATAATTAACTGATGGTAATTTTATTGATTCAATTGGATTCCTTGGGCCCTAAAACCTAGGGTTAGACACCAAAACCACCTTTCTAGGTTGAATAATAATTGAGATATGGCCATTTTAAGCTCCCGGCGGCCATCTTCGACGCCATCTTGAAAATGACCCCTTTCTGGAAGTCAGATGTTACTAGATTTTTAGTATGTTATTTAGCATGCCCAATGGTACCAGAATCCATTGAAAAACCTTTTGTATCAATTTTTTGGGGGTTCAACCATATATTGACCCCTCTATAAATACATTTCCTACTGTAAATTGGGCATATGGTCATTGCATGACTAATGATGCAAACCCTGATGCTTGAGTTGTTGTACGTATTGTACGTTACTATGAGTAACTACGTGGATTTAATGGTTATACTTTTTCCTTTCTCTTTTCAATTTTTATGTGAAATTAACGATGTACTTATGAAAACTGGAAAACTCTTGTGGCCTCGGAGGACTTATTCATCGATGTAAGTGTGATAAACACGAAAATAAAAACTCTCCAGAGGACTCGCCATGACCAATGGGAATACTTTTGGAGTGAAGAGTCGAAGTGGAAGAGAAATCAAGCTCACAGAGAAAGGTATGGAATTTCTTCGAGAACAGGAGCATTGAGCCTACGATCGACTCTTTAGAGAACTTTGTGAGAAGATGCCACAAATCTCGTGTTTTATGGAATCTGGTGGAACATCTCAGCTAATACACGAGGAATATCAGAACTGGTTTGCAGTATGCTGAGTTTCTGAATGTGGACGAATAACTCTTCAAACTCTTTAATGAAGAGAAGCAATCTCAGAAAAACCACACCCTTTAACGGAGGAATTTTTCACTAAATTGTCACAACCTCGTGCAACAGATGATCTTCAACTTGGCGATACTGCCTCAGTGATAAGTAGAAGATCACAAATGTCTAACGCTTTAAGAGCTAGCCCATTCTCTCTACGCTCAAACTCTGAGTTTTTACATCTTGCAGAAGAACAAAAATAGGCCAAACCTGCTGCATGCTTTGTGATATTGCCAGCATGCTTGAGCTTTGCCAAATAGAAGATGGAGATAAGAGAACACGACTCATTGAACAGCTGGAGCTCTCACATCTTGAGCTGAGGAAACAGGCTGACCAGCTCAACCTGCAACCTGGGATGGATGTAATTTCAGCCCAGATTAACGTGATGAATCAGGTCAATGGTGATGACACTCAAGTAAAGCAGACAGTTGTTACGGATTCGTCACTTCCGTTGTGGTGGTTTGCATCCACTGTAAATATTTCTGATTCCATATACTATTATTGTGTTCAAAAGGTTTATTGTCCATGAACTGTTTTCAAAAGATAAAAGATTAAGGTTTTAAATGAAACAGGAACCGGATGACGACAAAGCGAAAGGGAAAGAAAAGGGGCGGAGTGAGTCTAGTCGGACAAGAAAGCCGAGTTGCTCCGAGTTCTGAAACGAACGTTGGCGAGCTAGAGTCACGCGAACTTTCGGGTTTCTGGGATAGGAAATTCCTGTGACAGAGTTGTCATCGCTGTGATCGATCAATCTGCATGTCAGGTTTTTGGCGGTGGATTCCGAAGAGAATTATCGCCGGGCCATCCCGTCTCAAGAGCGGGTCGTCGGCCATTTTGACTCGCGCAGGACTTGTGCTTCGCTCGCGGTTTAGTTTCTTTTCGACAATTCTCACCGCATTCAGACGTCGATCTGGGGCGTGTGTGTTATGTGGCTTTTTGAAGGCTAATCCGTCCATACCCAAGGGTGTGATCTCTCAGTTGCCTGTAGGGCGCCTTTGGATTTCCCAGTCACCTTGAGGGCGCCTTTGTACAGCTTCGGCTGTGTGACTGCCCTTGCCATCCGCACGGGATTCTGGTCTCGATTGGACATCGTTCTAGCGATCGCTGGAGCGAATCAACTTCGTCTTGAAGCCGGGAATAAGAGACATTGGGGAATGTTCTTGTTACGCTCACTTGGCGCACAGAGAGTTACTTTATACTATCTGATGGTACCATCATAAGATATACATTGATTGTACTTTTGATTGCTATTATTGTTGTACTGTTATTCTTGTGTGATTTTTAATACAATATTTGTTGTTTTTTTTTGTTTTTTTTTTGTTTTTTTGTATACAAGATCGAGGCTCGTGAAAGAGCTAACATTAATCACACAAAAAGACAAACCGACACACAAAACACAAAAAACAAGGGGAGCGGCAGACAAGATGGGGAGAGAGGGGGAAGGACACAAAAGAGAGGGGGAAGAGGGGGAAGGACACAAACACAACATTTGAGAGCAGGGACATCGGGAGGACTTGGGGGGAGGTGGGAGAGGATTAAAACATATGAACACTGCAAGGGCTCTGGGGTGAATTACCGTGGGTAGAAAAGATCAAGGTTTTCGATGGGGGACGATAAGAGATGGTGGTGAACAGCTGTTTTAAAGACCTGGAGGGAGGAGTGGGATTGAAGGGAGTGGGGGAGTTTGTTCCAGAGGCGGGAGAAAAGGGGAATGAAAGAGTGAAGGTGAGCAGAGAGCCTAGACTTTGGCAGTTTAACCATAAGAGGGTTGCAGGCAGATATTGTGCGACCTGAAGGAATATTGGGGGGACAGAGCACAGAGAGAGCTGGGGGAGCAAGGCCGGAGAGGAGTCGGTAGAAGACAGAAAGACCACCAACCTGCCTGCGGTGAGTGAGTGAAAGGCCCTCGGCGTTGACTACATCGCAGGAGATTCCAATGATTCTGAAAGCTTTGGCCTCAACAGCATGAAGCCGAGCAAGGTGTGAGGCAGGAGCACCAGCCCAGAGGGGGGAACAGTATTCCATTGAGCTGCGGATGAAAGCCTTGTATGTGGTGAGGAGCTCAGGTGTGCCAAGGAAGGACTTCGCACGACGGAGGATGCCCAGTCGGCGACTGGCTTTGGAGGCCAGCTTGGAAATGTGGTTTTCCCAAGAAAGATCATGGCAGATAGTGAGACCCAAAAGCTTGAGCGACAGAACTTCTTGGAGAGGATTGTTGAGAAAGTAGATGGGAGGGTTGTCCAGTCGGTCCTTTCGGAGAGACATTGTAAGAGTGTGAGATTTGTCAGGATTGAAAGACATGTTCCACTTGTTTGACCAGTCTGTGATTTTGTCCAGGTCTGCAGAGAGTGAGGAGGCTGCAGACTGCCGATCTGAGGGATGAGGAATGGAGCGACAGAGAGTAGAGTCGTCAGCAAAGAGATAGAGAGGATTTTCAAGAGAGTCAGAGAGATCATTGATGAAGACCAGAAAAAGCACAGGGCCCAGAACACTACCTTGGGGAACTCCAGCCTGAACAGGAAGAGGAGATGAGAGAAACCCATTCAGGGCCACACGTTGACTACGACCAGAGAGGAAGTCCGCCAGCCATGCGTGGAGATTTCCATGGATACCAAAGGAGGAGAGTTTGGAGAGCAGAGCAGGGTGCCAGACCGTATCGAAGGCACGTGAAATGTCAAGGGAGACAGCTCTAATTTCCTGTTTGGCGTTGAGGACCTCCATCCATTGTTGAGAAAGCAGAAGCAGCATGTCCAGAGTAGAGTGACCAGGTCTGAAACCAAATTGATGATCAGAGATCAAGCCATTGGAGAAGAGGAAAGATTTAATATCTGAAGCAATGATGGATTCCATGACTTTGCTGATAATTGGGAGAAGGCTGATTGGTCTGTAGTTGCTGGGATCTGTTTTTGCACCTTTTTTGTGCAAAGCGGTGATGTTGGCTGATTTCCAAGCAGATGGCAGATGACCTTGAGCAAAAGAGAGGGTGAAGAGAACAGAAAGAGGGAGTGAAAGAGCAGAAGAACATGATTTTAGGACCCGTGGGCTGATGCCGTCAGGACCAGTTGCAGAATCAGAGTCGAGGGTTGACAGAAACTTTTCCACCTTGTCAGGAGGAAAGGACACAGAGTCCAGGAGCAGCTGGGTACGACTGGGTACGGTGGGTACAGAAAGGGATGGGTTTGGGACACAAGATTTAGAGGCAAACACAGAGTTGAGGCATTCAGCTTTTTCACGTGCGGAGTCAGCCGTTAAGCCATTTGAGGTGAGGGAGGGGATGGAGGGGGAACAAACACCAGAAACAGATTTGACCAGACACCACCAGGATTTGGAAGAGGGAGACAGATAAGAGAGTTCGGTCTTGAGAATGGTGAGATATTGTTTCCTGGCTCTCCTGAGGGTGGACACACACTTGTTTCGGGCTTTGTGAAAGGAAATGAGGTTTCCTTCCGTTGGATTTGCTTTCCAGGAGACGAAAGCAAGTTGTTTCAGGGCAACAGCCTCACCACAAGATTCCGTGTACCATGGACGGGAGGAAGGGTATGACAACTGAAGACGAGATGGTATAAATCTGTGCATGAGAGAGAGCAATTTACTTTGAAAGAATTCCCAGGATGAGTTGATGTCAGAGGCGGTAGAGATGGGAGACCAGTCCAGATGATTGATGGCTGCTTGAAGACCGTGCCAGTTGGCCTGAGTGAAATGCCAGACTCGTCGACGCTGAGGAGGCTCTCTGAGAATGGTCAGGGAGATGTCCACTTTGACAAGCACATGATCAGATGAGCCGATTGGAGCAGAAGAAGAGCAGCAGACATTTTCAGGGAAGTTTGTCATAACCAAATCCAGAAGAGAAGATGCTCCGTTGACTGAGATCCGGGTCGGGAAATTGACAGATTGTGTCAGTCCCAGTGAGTCGCAGAAGTCCTTTGCTGAAGAGCCATGGCTGGTGAGAGAGGTACCCACACCCAGCCAACTGGCATGGTGACAATTGAAATCACCACATATGAGGAAGAGAGAGTTGGGATGGGTAGATAGAAGTTGGTCCATATTATCAGACAGTGAGATGTAGATGGAGTCATCGCTGATTGGTGGACGGTACAACACACATATGAACAAAAGGTGGGAGCGAAGGGGAAGCCGTAGCCAAAGGTATTCCTGGGGGTGAGGTGGAGAGAGGGCAGTGGAGGGCGAGTGAGGAAGAGAGTTTTTTATAAAGATAGCAACCCCACCTCCAGGACGAGGCTCAGGTCTATCATACCGGAGGAGGGAGTAACCTGGGAGAGATACCAAGGCATCAGAGACATCATGAAGGAGGAAAGTTTCTGTTAAGCAGATCACATCTGGTTTGTCAGAAGCAACCTGTATGGAGAGGTCAGTCAAGTTTGAGCGAAGGCCCCGGATGTTTGAGGTCCATACCGTTAATGAAGAGGAAGGGGGAGCATCGGGTCCAGAACAGGGGGGGGGGAGGCGTAGGGTAAGATGTGGAAGAGGAGGAAGAGGTAGGGAGAGCTGTTGAAGGTGTGTCAGAGATTTCAGAATAGCTTGGAGAAAGGGAAGAATGGGGCGGACAAAAGGTTTGATGGAGATTGGGTGAGGCACAGTGAGGTGTTATTTGAGGAGGGGGAAGAGCAAGGCAGAAGGTTTGGGGAGATGAAGGTGAAAGTTGGAAGGAGGAAGAAGCAGGGAGGATGCTTTGAGGAGGAGGGGTGAGAGGGGAGTCTAGGAGGGGAGGAGCGAGGGAGAGTCTCGGAGGGGAGGGGTGTGGGAGGAGTTTAGGAGGGAGGGGAGGGAAGGGGCAAGGGGGGAGATTTGAAAGGGATGGGTGATGGGGAGGATTTAGAGGGGAGGGGTGAGATTGGATTTTGAAAAGTGTACGATTCATGGGAAACGAACATTTTTTGCAAAATGAGTTTGAGACCTTCGAGTCAAAAATACGTTTGAGGACACTGGA
The DNA here is from genome assembly GCF_964187855.1 of Myxine glutinosa. Classification (NCBI taxonomy): domain Eukaryota; kingdom Metazoa; phylum Chordata; class Myxini; order Myxiniformes; family Myxinidae; genus Myxine; species Myxine glutinosa. The sequence continues at coordinate 147,907,526 of NC_136261.1, read as the reverse complement.
GGAGGGATGGAGTTCTGGATAGTTTAGGGAATGTAGAAAGGAGGAACTGTAAGAGATGGTATTATATATATTTTTTGGAATGAATAGATTTGGTGAGCAAGACGAAAGCATCCTTTTGTAGGAAAAGAAGAAAAGGGTGTTATAATATATGAGAGAAAATAGTTGTTCAGGGGAGAGATTATACATTTCTTACCGCGTGATCGCGAACGAAGAACGAACGAACAAAAAGAACAACAAATAAACGAATAAGACCTGGGAAGGAAATATTTTTTTAGGGTTTTTTTTTTTTTTTTTTGGTGAGTACAGATATTAAACAAGGATGTACGGGGTGAATGACTGGGACGAAACAGAGAACGAAAATAATTTCAGCGCATTCGACGAATCGCTGAGAGAAAAACAAACCACAAGGTCGGAGACGGTACGGTAGTCTAAGCCTACGAGTACTAGGCCGCAGAATACTCGATACCATTAACCGACGATTGTGTATACATGTACGAAAAATTAGCACCGAAAATTTTCCAAAAGATACGCTATAGGTACATACACCGAAAGATAGATACAGGTGTTGGTAACAATTGGTGTGGTTTCACCATTGATTTTTGACACAGAATAACACATTTTTCTGCCGTGACTCCTCTCGGGGCTCGGAGGTACACCGTGACCAGGGGGTCGGGGAGGAGCACGTAACACAGTATATAATGTTGTTAATATGACCACCATCCTGCTACTGATAGGCTATTCACAGAGTTCAATGCTGAAACAATGTAAAATCAAGACGTGATGTTTATTGATCCCATCTTCCGTTATAACCTGCCATGGAACAACTCTTGAATGTGACGTGCCAATGAATATTCCTCACCATTGTTCCACACCGCATGCTTCAATTGGTAACAACTCTGATTTATCTAATTACTTGCACAATGCTTCAGTTTCAATCTCTTCTCCCAGTGTGCCCACTCGACTCTCACACAGTGCACCTTCCCACCCATGGTTGAGTCGACACTTATTTTCCCTCAGGCGCACCCAGCTAACCATTGTCAAGTGTGATACCAAATGATATTGTTACGGATTTATGTGGATTTATGTGAATTACTATTCAGGTCTTTGCTTATCAATGTGTAGTCGAGTAACGGTTGTTGTGATTAAAGGGTCAGGAGCCCTTCTGGGAAAAAGGAGACCGGAAACGGAAGAAAAAAAGACACGAGGTCCTGGAGAAGTGACGATCTTCTTCCTCTTCCTCGCCGAGCTCCGACGAGAGTTGGGATCGATATTGAGCAGCGTGGAGGACGCTGCGTTTGAAAGCCCGTCTGACTAAAGGAGTTACCGGCGCGGGGTACTTACCCCTTGACACGTCAAGTTGCCGTGGGTTCGTGCACGGAACCCAGCGTCCGGCACAGTTCGCCTCACCGTCTACAAGGACGCGTACGGGTCGCACCTTGGGCCTCGCGCACGTTGCAAGCCGCGCTTGGTTTTGCCCCGTTGTGTGGCAAGGAGGTGTGCGCTGCAGCAGCTGTCCCCGGTACGAGACGTGCACGTTTGGAGCACGTCCGCCCGGGGTTCGTTTCACCGCCCGTGTGCGGAGAAGAGAGACATTGTGAGGGACAGTGGCCCAAGTGGTCGTGAGTGGGGACAGGGGGGGGACACATATGTAAGATGGCCATCTTAGTGATTGATTGTTGATTGTTGATGGTTGTTGATTCCTTGGGGGAATATATTATTGATTACTCTGGATCCTTGGTGTGGGGTTTCTTATTGACTGGAATTCATATTGATTGCGTTACGAAAGCGTATAAATCATATATCTTTCTGGCGGGGTGCCTCCCACGGTCCGGGGGTCACCGAGACCAGGTAGTCACCGGGAGGACCACGTAACAATATATTAAGTGCTATATCTACTCTGGCTGGTGTACTAGCACGCAAATAAGAGAGACTCTCGAATAGGAAGCCAGAAGGTTTCAATGGCATTGTGTTTGATTATCCAATATGGATAAATTCCTTCATTGTGCTCATTAAAGAACACTATCTCTTGGCCTCTGACAGACTCTACCACCTTGGAGAATATACTGCCAGAGAGGCCCGTGAGTGCATCAAGGTTCTACTTCCCTTTAATACTGAGGATGCCTACGTCAAGGCCAAGAGACTGTTGAAATTTGATGACAGCAAGAAAGAGGATCTGAAATCTACCAGATTCCAAAACTGGCAGTGGCACTGCCTGTGAAGTGGATGAGGTTCTGTCAAACCCCATATATCATAAGCACACACAGAGGCAGCGGTTCCCCTAATATATGTGTTCTTTGCAAGAGACAGCACAGCCTTGATTAATGTAGCAGTTTCAAAGCCATGAACCTCAGTAGAAGACTGGATTTTATCAAGAAAAGTAGCGTGTGTCCTGGATGTTTGAGATGTGGTCAGTGCTCCAACTGTGGATACTATCACCCGGCGTTGCTCCATAACGACTCGATGCCAGCACGCGATAAAGAAACAAAAGGCATCTGAGCTGACAAGGAGTTGAAAGCTGTCCAGACTTCTATTGCACATCATGTCAGACATGTGATATTGACCAGAACTGTTCTCATATACTGATCATCCCAGCTCTGCAACATCACCAGGACTACATGCAGACCAATGTGATTGCGTACGCCCTATTCCCTGATGACTCCTGCCTTATTGCAGATTCTCTGCTGGACAAGCTTGATGGTGATGGAGAAGCAGTTAAGTTAAGCTTGTCTACCATACTTGATAAAGGCACAATCTCATCTAAGAAAGTGCATGGTCCTTTCATCAAGGGATTGAATGAGAACATCGAGATACCAGGTGTCCACTCGAGACGATCAATTTGATGCCAATCACAGCCAGATTCCAAGGTCAGATACTGGTCGGAAGTGGCCACACTTTAAGAGAGTTGTTAACCTGCTCACTCCTTATCTCAAGAACACTCAAATCTGACTTCTGATTGGTTGTAACTCTGCAGGTGCTGTCTGACCCAGAAATGTTATGCATGGAAAGTAAGAGGAACCATATGCAGTTCACACTGTACTAGGATGGGGCATCATTTGTTTGATGCATCGGGCAAAATAATTGAATATAGCCAGGCTTTTGGATTTGCAACCACATCACCTGAGAGACCCTGCCATTTTGCCATTTGTACACAAGTGAAGGAAAGATGTCCCATCCAGGTCAGCAAGATGTTTGAATTGGACTTTCGTGAAAAGTGTATATTGATGCTCATTGTGAAATTTACCTGTCATTGCTAAAATAATGGGAATTCACTATCAAAATTAACAATGTACAGTGGGAATCAAAAGGATAAGAACCATAGAAGCCAATATTGTCTGTGTGAATATAGTGCCTGTGATGTACCTTCAAATTATAAGGTTTAATAAGAATGATTCGCTGAGACACAATAAAAACAGGAGAGAGAGAGAGCAATCAGAGATTGCGGACCCTCGCCAGGACGTGTTTGTGAGGTGTATTTTGTCGGGTGTGTTTGTACATTTTCATTATTTTGTACAACCCCACTTTCATCAGACACGTGTGACACATGATATCCTCTTTGTAAAACTGAATTCAGTATTGTATTGTTGCGGTTTTGAGAACCCTTTACTTGTAAATTTTTGTAAATGTTCCCTTATAAATAATCCCCTGTAAATACTCCCATTGTTGGTGTAAAGGTCAAAGGTCGCACCCTAGTTAGGCCATGTACAAACACGTATGACACCATAGGATCTTCTTTAGTTATTTCATTAGTCTATGTTTCAGGTAAGGATCTGTTTCCAATAGTTTGACTCTGCGTTGTATTAATCCAATAACCTTGGCCCCTTCAATTATCCCCAATCTCTCTCTCTCTCTCCAAAGTGCCAGTAGCCGTATTGCCGTCGTCGCTGCCTTTTGGTTTGCTGGCCCCAAGCCGCCATAAGCCACGTGGCAGAATGGGAGAAAAAGGGAGGAGCGGCCAGGAACATAGGCGTGGCCCCATCAACGCGTCACGAGGGGAGGTAACAATGAACCCTCGTGACCAATCCGGGCCGAGGCGTGTTCACCGGTAGGCAGAGCAAAGCGGACGCGGCTTGATACGCGAGGCTTGTGATAAAAGCGCGAGCGCAAAGCCCTTGCAGAAAGAAGAGAGCAGATGCGGGGGAGATCGGCAGATGCGAGGAGAAAAGATCGGCCAACGTGAGAGAACAGCGCAGAGGTGGCGAATATAAGAACATTGCGCGGAGGATCGCTTGGGACGATCGGTTTTGACACGAACCGCCGTTGGTTTTGAGAGCGTTCGGCACGCTATACGTACGCGCATTCCAGCCCCTCGCATTTGTAAGGTCCGGTCGCGCGCCAACGACGGCAGCTGCCTGCCAGTCTTCACAGCGGACCCGGAGCCTGGAACCATCTGCCTGGACCTTCCTCCCCTACCAGCTACCTTTCGTGTGAGTCTGTCTGTTTGTCCTGGGCGTGTTATATAAGAGTGTATAAGGTTGCCCTATGTCCTTTTATTTCCTTTCTTCTGTATATTCCCTTCTTTCGTTTCCTCTTTTAGATAGTGAATAAACCATATTTGTTCTTCCTTCACCCTTCTTATTCTTTGGCTTCCTCTCATCCGATCGTCTTTGTCTTTTCCCCATTGATAATTATCGGTGGCACGATATAGGAACCGCTATAATCGGGTTTAGACTGCCGCTAATGGCTCGTGATTCGGATTGCTAAACCGCTCGGCGATCTTCCATCTTGTCCGTGGCTCAGGCAGAAGTATCGTCCTGCTTTGCGGAGAGGTTGGCGAAGGTATCTGGGACTCCATTGACCAGTCACCCTGGTCAACCTCAACCCCGCAAAGGAGCGCGATATCTTCTCGGACTCGGACGGCCAGTGTAATAGATGAGGGGGTTAAACCCCACTCGGTAAGGGGAGTGCCGTGATCGGAGATCCGTAACAGTATTTTATATACAGTGCATTCAGAAAGTATTCAGACCCCTTCAATTTTTTACATTTTGTTATGTTGCAGCCTTATGCTGAAATCGTTCAAATTCATTTTTTCCTTCATCAATCTACACTCAATACCCCATAATTACAAAGAGAAAACAGGATTTTATAAAGTTTTGCAAATTTATTAAAAATAAAAAACTGAAATATCACATTGACAGAAGTATTCATACCCTTTGCTATGACACTTTGAAATTGAGCTCAGGTGCCTCCCATTTCTCTTGATCATCTTTGAGATGTTTCTACACCTTGATTGGAGTCCACCTGTGGTAAATTCAATTGATTGGACATGATTTGGAAAGGTACACACCTGTCTATATAAGGCATCACAGCTGACAATGCATATCAGAGCAAAAACCAAGCCATGAGGTCGAAGGAACTGCCTGCAGAGCTCAGAGACAGGATTGTGTCGAGGCACAGATCTGGGGAAGCCTACAAAAAAAAAAATCTGTTCTGCATTGAAGGTTCCCAAGAGCACAGTGGCCTCCATAATTCTTAAATGGAAGAAGTTTGGAACAACCTAGACTCTTCCTAGAGCTGGCCGCCCGGCCAAACTGAGCAATCGGGAGAGAAGGGCCTTGGTAAGAGAGGTGACCAAGAACCCGATGGTCACTCTGGCTGGGCTCTAGAGATCCTGTGTGGAGATGGGAGAAACTTCCAGAAGGACAACCATCACTGCAACACTCCACCGATCTGGGCTTTATGGCAGAGTGGCCAGACGGAAGCCTCTCCTCAGTGAAGGACACATGAAAGCCCACTTGGAGTTTGCAAAAAAGCACCTAAAGGACTCTCAGACTGTGAGAAACAAGATTCTGTGGTCTGATAAAACCAAGATTGAACGGTTTGGCTTCAAGCCATGGAGGAGACATACTGACTGACACACTGATTAGCTGGAATCATTTTTTTTTAAACATGACATCGCATTGTTTCACATTTTTGTGCGATCTTCTTTAATTTATTGATAGATACCTATTTTAAAAAACCGAAAAAAATGTCCAACGTCGATTCGTACACAATGTTCCAAAAAAACTCCTCCATGTTGGTTCTATTTATGAATGCATGGACCAACATTTTTTGATCTGTGGCTTGACATATTTTTTAATTTAATTTCATTAATTTTTACATGAATTCCACTTTGAAAGGTAAATGTTTGTGGTTCCCATTTTGGTGTACTTTGTCGATTGCCTTTTTCGTCTGTGCGGTTTTGTACTCGTCAGGTTCTTTATAGTGTGTTGTTCCATGTGTCCAGTGTTTAAGGTTTGCTGTGATTTTGTGGACATTTGTAACCATTACATTTTTAAAAAGTTTGATAGGTTCTGAATCTGTAAACCAACGTTTCCATTTGATTTGAATTTTTTTTTCAAATCAAATTTGAAATCAACAAATTTTCAAATCAAATGAAAACATTTATTTTCGGAGTCAGAACCTATCAAACTTTTTAAAAATGTAAATGGTGACAAATATCCACCAAATCAGAACAAACCTAGAACGGCACTCAATAGAGAGCAGAGCATACCTCCGCCAGGTGAACAGTTTACGTTTTGTATCCCAGAGTAGACCAGAACATCACAATACAGAATCACATTTAATCAAAATCATCCATCCACAACTTTTTGAGATCTTGTTCACAACCAGAAAAAGACAGAGAGACAGGGGTGAAAACATAACCTCCATCCACCTTTGGTGGCGGAGGTAAAATTACATATGGGGAGGTTCCAGCTCCACATATTTACTAGACAGAATTGAATCAAAGTAATCTGACTTATCAACTCTCCCAATCTGACCTCAAAACTCGACCTGCTCGAATTACACCGCAAAGTTGGCTCTCTTTCTCTTTTCTGCAGATATTACTTCGGTTTCTGCTCCTAAGAACTTGCTGCTTGTATACCTCCACCATTAGCGAGACCACAGAATACTGGACAATACACTACATCGCATGATTATTGTGTGGCCATTGGCAACTCAAGGGTGGGCAGTTATGATGTTTGTTTCTTCCCCTCCACTGCCAAACTCTGGAAATCTTTACCTTCCCATGGATTTCGAAACACCTAGTCAGTATTATTGTTTTAAAGGTGGACAGTAGGAATTAATAAATATTACTTGTAAAAGATCCTTCTGTTTCTTGTGAAATGTTGGTTTCACTGGCAAACAAACAAACGGGGCATATCAAACGGGGAATATTATTGTCCTTAAATGTTTTCTGCTGTGACATTCTGTAGGTAACTGTTGCCTCGAGGTGGACAAGTAATAATATATACAACCATACTTGTTGGCATAATGGTTAGACCGTCCGTTCCGAGTCTGGGAGGTCAGTGGTTCAAACTCCAGCCGAGTCAGGCCAAAGACTTCGTTTAAAAAAAAAGATAATAATATGGTAAGTGCTGCTTCCTTGCTTGACATTCAGCCTTTAAATGGATAGAGCATGGACAAACAATGCTGGGAAGGCAATGGCAAACCACCCACTATAACCCTTACCAATAACCTCCCTCGGCAGCACCAACACACTATAAAGAGTATAGTACGTCAAATCAGTATTATATACATATTGCAAGAAAGTCCATTGTACAATAATTTTGAAACGTACAAACCCAAGATGTAAAATGTATCAGAGGCTCATATAGACTTGGTAAGAAGGCATCTGGTGTTGCAACAGAAAGGTAAGCCATCCTCTATCCTCTCTTCACCAAAAAAGTTGTATGTGTACAACTACAATGAAACAATCCCTGTTCCCAATAATGTGTGCTGGGTAACAAGCAGGCCTTTCAGTTTAAGGCTTAATCTTTCATCGTGAATCCTCCTCCACCTCTGATATAATTTCCGTTTCCTCTCTTCACCCCCGCTTCCTCTGCATTGATTAGTATCCAGATCACTGAAAAAGGCCTTTTCTCCGAGGGACTTTCACTCACTCACCGCAGGCAGGTAGGTGGTCTTTCTGTCTTCTACCGACTCTTATCTGGCCTAGCTCCCCCAGCTCTATCTGTGCTCTGTCCCCCAAATATTCCTACAGGTCGCACAATATCTGCCAGCAACCCTCTTCTGGTGAAATTGCCAAAATCAAGACTGCTCACCTTCACTCTTTCATTCCTCTTTACTCCAGCCTCTGGAACAAACTCCCTCACTCTCTTCAATCCCACTCCTCCCTCCAGGTCTTCAAAACAGCTGTTCACCACCATCTCTTGTCTTCCCCCATCCAAAACCTTTATCTCTTCTACCCCCATTAATTCACCCCAGATCCACTTTTTTTTTTGGAAATCCCGACTTCTCTCTTTCCTGGAAGGTCTAGCAGTGTCCATGTGTTTTATCCCTTTCCCACCCCCCCACCCCCCTCCCCCGCCTTCCCATGCCTCCTCACCCCAAGCCCTCTCCCTCACACAGATCTTCCGTTGTCCCTGTTCTCTGTTGTACTTGTGTGCTTCCCTCTCTCTCCCTATCTTGTCTCCCGCTCCCGTTATTGTATGTTTTGTATGTCCATTTGTCTTTTTTGTGATTGATGTGTTAGCTTCTTTCACGAGCCTCGATCTTGTATACAAAAAAAAAAAAAAATGCCATCCATCTTGATTAACTCACAATACTACAACAGGTGACTGGACACAATGTTCATTTCAAGACAGTTTCATGTTTCGAAGCAAAGTTTGTTGGTCAATTTATTATTACTTTTTATGTTCTTGGGTTGTCCGGCCGTACGTATGTCCGTCTGTATGGGCTAAACCTCGTTTTTCTCAGCAACCACATGTCCGATTGAGACTAAACTTTCAGGTAGGAGCGACACCATGTAGAATATTTTTTTAAATGATAATTGTGATGTCACAAGTCACATGTTATGACGACCATCTTGGATTAAACGCAAATAATAAAAAAATTATTTCTCGGAAACCGCTGAATGGAAAAATTTGAAAATTGGCACATTGTCAAGTACTCCCAATGGGGAACAAAAGCATGATGATGATGACATCATCGTTGCAGTGGTACACCAGCCGTAAATGTTTTAATCGAATGCTTTATCCTAAAAATCTAAAAGCGCATGCACATGATCTATGATCCATTTGTATTTAAATATTAAACATATGACATCATCGGTCACATGGTTTGGCAGCCTTTTGGATTTAACCTAAAACCTTTTAAAAAACACTTTCTCCCAAACCATCAAAGCGATCAACTCAAAACTTTACGTGTGTCATTGACTAGGCATGGCAATTAAAAGTTGATCACGAAAGCGTCATCGCTCACATGGTGTAGCAGCCATATTGGGTTGAAAAAATAAATAAATAATTGTATATCAGAAACTGCTTACCCTATGGATGCGAAATTTTGCAAATGTCATTTAACACCATTGCTGCATATATTTTGAAAATTATGATATCATAGGTCACGTGGTTTGGCAGCCAGCTTGGATAGAAAAACTAACTTTATCCAATCATCACGAAACTTCACAAACATGATCTTCTACCCATACATATGCAGAGTGTACATTTTGATGTCATATGTCGCGTGGTTTGGCAGCCATATTAGGTTGAAAGCCGATATTTTTTAAAATCCCTTCTCAGAAAATGCTTCATGATCGATGTGAAACCTGTCATGTCTGGTAAAAATGTGATACTTCAGAAAAGCTGAAGGGATTTAAATCAAACTTGTTTATTTTTAGGACAGTGAACAAGGGCATCTACCCATTGTCATGGGCAGGGACTATGCGGAGGCATATTGGCGACACAGTCGCATTTTTTTTTTTTTTTTTTTTTTTTTTTCTATACTGAATCGAGGCTCGTGAAAGAGCTGACAACCGCGAGGGAAAGACAAAGACAGTACATGGGGACCGCGAGGGAAAGACAGTACATGGGGACCGCGAGGGAATGGTAAGTGGTAAGTGCTGCTCTAGTTTTGCTCTAGTTTGCTCTAGACATTGCTCTAGTTTTGTAATGAAAACCATCAATCTGCTAATGAGATGGATGCGCTTGGGCTTCTTTTTCCGACTTACATTTGAATTAGAATTAAAACAGCCTTTGGGTTTACCAGGAGTTTGCCACTCTAACATGCTGGCTTACCAGGATAAATTGAAAGTCAAACAAAAGTTGAATTGAAATTTCAGTACATTGATAGATTTGCTTCTCTTTAAATCATTTCATGTTTTCTTCAAAAATGCAACAGTAAGCTGTTGATGCAGGCCTTCTCCTCACACTGAAAACATGAGATAATAGTTAAGCATACTCCTGCGTATTTCACTGTGATTATTTTGTTATTTTAAACAAAATTTTGCTTCACTGTGATTATTTTGTTATTTTAAACAAAATTTTGCTTAGCCTTGGTAAGACTGCGAAAGTGCACAATCAATATAGCATATTACTTTTAAATTGAAAAGAAAAGGTTTGAAAAGGTTAACAAAAATAATGTAATATAGTTATTTTTTCGACACGGGTTGTAAGTGCCTTATCCTAACTGCAATGCGTGCAATTTGATGTTTGCAGAAAGAGCAGCAGAGCCTGTTACGAAGTATACCAAGCGAAGGTTCCAAGATAACATCACCAAGGTTGAATCGCAATTGTGTGTGGATAATCAACGTCCCGACTTGTGTGAAAAGAGGCATAAATGTGACATTTGTTCCTACAGTACAAATCATAAACGTGATATGAGAGCACACATACGGACTCACACAGGAGAGAGACCCCATAAGTGCACATGCTGTGATAAAGCTTTTTCTCAATCAACCACTTTGCATAAACACATGAGAGTGCATACCGGCGAAAAGCCTTACAAATGCTCAACCTGTGGCAAGGCGTTTTCTCAGTCGACCCATTTGCAAAGACACTCAGTAATTCACTCTGGAAAGAAGCCCTACAAGTGCACAACTTGTGGCAAGTCGTTCTCCGACTCGGGGTATTTGCAAAACCATACACGAATTCACACCGGAGAGAAGCCTTACAAGTGCACAACCTGCGGAAAAGATTTTCATTATTCAAATAATTTAAAGCAACACATTAAAATCCATACGGGTGAGAAGACACACATGTGTACAACCTGTGGCATGGGATTTTCCAGATCAACGACTTTGCAAGCACATATGAGGAGTCACACGGGAGAAAAGCCCTATAAATGTACCACTTGCGACAAAGCATTTTCTCGATCAAATAAGTTGAAAATACACATTCGAATACATACAGGAGAAAAACCCTATGTGTGCTCAACCTGTGGCAAAGCTTTCCATCACCCGGGTCATTTGCAAAAGCATTTGAAAATCCACACAGGAGAAAGACCTTACAAGTGTACAATTTGTGAGAAAGCATTTTCCCATTCCATCACTCTGCACAAACACATGATGCTTCATACAGGAGAAAGGCCTCATAAATGTGCAACTTGTGGCAAAGGATTTGCTGACTCTGCGAATTTGCAAAAGCATGTGCGAACACACACCGGAGAGAAACCTTACAAGTGTGCAACCTGTGGCAAAGCTTTTTCTCGGACGAGCACTCTGCACAGACACATGCGACTTCACGGAGAATAATGCTAAACCCACAGGAGTACGGAATTGCTCGGAAGATTAGAATCAAATGCAAAACTATAGAAAATTGCATGTGAGGCACAAGCTTGCGCGAGTCGTGATTTCAAAGACTGTGCCTATAAGCATTATGCATTTAATGGAATTATAAAAATGCACATTTACATTGTGATAGCCCTACTTGTATAAAATGCTTAGCTAGAATATTATTTTTAATGGCAACTGCATTCACGGCCTTTTTTAAATCACCTCTTGCACAAAAGTATTACTGAAAACATTTGATTTTGCATGAAAATTAACACTTATTTGAAACTGTACTTTTGATTTGTTGTCGATAGAATATATGAAACTTTTTGTTTTTGCTGTATTGTTTCCAATTGTGTATTTGTATATTTTTCTGCATCGGTAAGTTGCTCGAGAAATGTATTAAGAAAATCGTTACTTGATCGTAATCAACTTCATCACTGTCATTTTTAACTCAACTGGACTATGTCCAGCTGAGTTTTTGTCGACACCGAGTGTCCGTCGTCTGTCTGTCTGTCTGTCGTCTGTAAACAATTCGACGTCTACGCTCTAAAAGTCAAAAATATTGATCAAATGTGATGAAACTTGTTATGCAGCATCTTTAAGACATAAACTAGTTTGGGATTGCATTTGGGCATTGCACGCCCAAAAATGGGCGTGGCAGGGCGACCATATTGAACTAGAGGTTCCAGGGAACCTCTAGTTAACTTTCAAACTCTTCACCCATTGCCATTTATATTTGCTGCGACGCTGCCAATAGATGGGCACAATCCAAGCTGCATTGTTGTAGTGAGCCCATATCACCTGCCATGTCTCCCTATGGAATTGAAGATTTATTTACCATTGCCTGTAAATAGTAACCTGCTTATAAATAAAATAGTCAAAAGAGTAAGCACAGATAGCCACCATTTGCAAGGAACTTATGCTGTATGTCTTGCTGATTCATCTATAATGTTAAAAAAAACATGTATTCTGAACAGGAAATGAGTTTGTGAATTGTTGCTGCCTGTTAAAAATAAATAAAGACCAACTGGCTTGTAGTAGGTTGTGCCCTTGTCTGTTTAGCTTTTTCATTCTTTAAAGTGTATGGATTTAATAAAATGGAGTGTTCACTGTTTTCTTGATACTACCCTTCAGGTTTCCTGAACTTGATTTAAATATTGCTACAATGAGGCCAAGCTGATGATCCAGCATGTGTGCACAACTTGTTCCATCAAGGAAGTGAGACAGAGCATTTCATATAACAGTTCCTTGCTGTGGCATCTTCACGAGGTCGAGGCCGTTTATTGTCCCCCGTCGCACCGCGGAGCGAAAGGGGGACTATGGTTTTCCCCTCCGTCCGTGTGTCCGTCCGTGCGTACGTGCGTGCATGCGTAAGCGAAGGACTGCATTCGAATTTGGAGTGTGGGTGCAACCCATGTCAAAATCCAAGATGGCCGCCGCCATTTATGTCTGATGCCATGTATGTCTGAACCTTGTGAGCTGAATATCTTGAAAAATAAGCGACGTACCAACTTCTAATCTGGTGTGTGGGTGTATCTAGGCACAAGGAAGAACCCTATTGAAAATTGGGTGGCCACGTCAAAATCCAAGATGGCCGCCACCATATATATGTGTGAACCTTGTGAGCAAAACATCTTGAAAAATAAGCGAAGTACCAACTTCTAATCTGGTGTGTGGGTGTATCTAGGCATAAGGAAGAACCCTATTGAAAATTGGGTCGCCACGTCAAAATCCAAGATGGCCGCCTCCATGTATGTCTGAACCTTGTGAGCGAAATATCATATCATAGCATGTTTTCTGCATCTTCCACTTTGTCAACTCGCATCACTTCCCCGACGGGGGACATAGGCGTAACGCTTGTTCTTGATACGTGAAACACCGTGTAACCCCTGCCTACAGAAAACAGATTTTTTTTTTTTTGGGAATGACAGCCACATTGTCAATCCAATCATCATGTGACTTTAAAAAAATAGGAGCAATACCCCTGGGGACTCACCCGGTAGAAGGGCAGCATGTAGAATCATACTAATGTAATCGTAAGACTTTAAACAAACAAGCAAAAAATACCTATTCTTCGGGGGCAAACTGTATACCCCCCCTCTCCTCGCCCCTCGTATACCTCCAGATACCCCGATTTTTCTAATGCTGTGAACAAACATTGGTACATAACGGGTGATGAAGGTTGTGGTCAAGTTTCATCGGAATTGCCTGTGAAGTTTCTGAGAAGAAAGCAAATACCTATTTTGGGGGATCAAACCTGGATCCACTTTGACCTCCTTAGGCCCAATTTTTTTTTTGATGCCGTCAACAAACTTGAGTTGTAACATACCAAGTATCATTTGTGCCAAGTTTGGTTACAATCCCATCAGCGGTTTTGGAGAAGAAGTTGCAAATGTTTACTGACGGACAACACGCCATCGCGTAAGTTTCCTGGAACTAAGTTCCAGGTGAGCGAAAAATTATTATCCATGGGTAGGCAATCTTATATGGAAAGTTTTATATTGTTGCGGTTCTCTCGTCGGCCTTCTCCCCTTATCAAGGGGGGGATTAATCCCCTTGTCTTTACTGGCCTGGCGCGAATCGAGACCTGCAAGACCTAGACCTTTGCGCTGTCCAGAAGAGACCTGCAACGTCCCTTCCGGACAGCGCAAAATAGGGTTTCGGGACCAAATTCTCGCTCGTAGCTAAGTACTCGCTCGCGCTGCCCCAGAAGCGAGGAAACGAGCCTCGCACGAACCACATGAGGTTGAAATACGCCGAGCGGTTTGCGTACACGTGATCCGCACAGTTATAATTAATGGAACCCGATTGGAGCGATCTTATTCGTGCCACGCTTAGTCAATTGGAGAAATCCCGGGAACGATCGAATTCAGAAGAAAGGAAGAACAGATCGGTTTAATGATTATCACACGTATATACAGCTCAGGACGAAGAGACACAGAGAAATCCTTATACAGTCTTAATTATCCCAAAGACAACGGGCCCGTCTCACTCACACTCAACGGGGTACTGCAGATGGTCAGGTGTTCCCCAGCGCGTCCAAGGATGGTTCTCGTCCAACTCTCCACGGTCCCCGGCACGTCCGTGTAGATGGAGATCGGCGAAGACAGGGCCACGTAGCGCGTCGCTTGAGCAAAGGCGATATATCGGGGCGAACGGCCGGGAGGGCTTGTACGGCAAAGGCGGGACGGCTTTTACGGCAAAGGGGCGGTTACGCAACCTCGTTCACTCTCTTGGCTGGAATGCGCAAGTTCGTTATAACCGCGCCTGGCTGCGCCCGCGTATATCTAGTAACCAACTCTTCTTCATCAACCCTTGGTGTTGGTTAGCGCACGCGTTCTTATCGATAGTCAGGTTCATCAAGCGGTACAGTGCGAGTGATGCAAGTCCTCTCCCTCTCCTCTGCAAGGCCTCCCCTCTGCAAGTCCTCTCTCGCTCTGTCTTCTGCAAGTCCTCTCCTCTGCAAGTCCCTCCCTCTCTGCAAGTCCTTTCGAGGGCTTTGCGCATTGGGTTATATAGGCCCGCCCCGCGAACCTTCTGGAACTCACCAGACTCTTCTCACCACGCCCTCGACGCCGCCACCTCTGAGCCCTGATTGGCGGCTCATGCTTACCGTCATCGCCTCTGCCGTGCCGACCTCAACGCCGCCCCCACCTTCCTAGGCCTACCTCGTGTTAACTCGACTAGTGAGCAAGCAAAGGGTAGCAAAATGGATCGCGCCTATAGAGGTAGAATGGTTTGCAGAAGTAGGACCTATTCTCCTGTCTTTACACAATGCAGGATTAACACTGGAAAGGGCCTACTCTCACACATACTAAGAAATAACTATACTACAAACGAGGCTACATGTTGCTTGTGTGACTATCTATGGGGGGCAACCCTTAACCTTTATTAAGCTCACTGTACAAATCTCAAAACCGTAGCACTGCCCCCCTCCCTCGTCAGACTCGTCCCCGAGTCAAACCTACCCAAGTGGGAACGACCGGTTTTGAGAAAGACTTGGGACTAGCTTTTAATTATGTGTGACACTTAGATGTGGTTCCCCCTAACATTTAATCTAACCCCGTGTATGCGACAGTTTTAAAACACTAGATATGTCCCACCTACTGCGTTGTGTAACTAACTAACAGACTCGCACCCACAACTAACCGAATTGCGGAATTAATTTCAAACTAAACATAAAGCCGGTGGGTAGCATCTTATTTACAACCACAAAACCTAATTATTTACATTTCTATAACCCAGGACCTATTCTTTGTGGAAAGAAGATTGGAGGGGAGAGAAAGCACATCATAGCACCAATACACAAAACACATTCATCAAAAAGTTCACATTTGCTGCTGCGCTGCTGCATCTTGCATCTTCCTGCTGTGCTGCTGCATCTTGCATCTTCCTGCGTCTTCTTGCTTCCTGTATGTCGCATCTTCTGTGTGCAATAAAGCTTCCCGTTCTTCTTTCCTTGCACACAAAGAATAAAATGTACAAAAACCCGTGTTCGTTTTTATTTAATTCCAGGCCATGCAGGGCCAATCCTAAGGTCCGTCTGCGTGACATGGACGCCACTCAAAATACGTGGTCCGAAGATGCAAGGTAAGTTTGCAGCAAAGTGTAAAGCCACAAAACGTGTGGTCCATGCCATGTGTGATGTGATGATGTGCAGCAAAGTGTCTGTGGCAACCAGTGCTGTACATGTGCAGCAAAGTTATAATAAAGAATATGGCAGCAAAGTGCTGCGTAGTTCAACCGCACAGGGGTAGCAAAGTGCAGCCGCACAGTTCGATGTTGCTGCACAACTCCTCCAAAGTGGGTCCATGGGTTGGGAGGAGAGACAAAGCACAGTCAGCAAAGCAGAAAGGGCACAGAGGTACACCAAAACACAAGGTAATGCAGCATGAGGGGCACGGGAGAGCGAGCAGAGCAAGCTCGTCCCTAACCGTTCGTACCCCCCCATGTCAGCTTACACTACCCTTGCCCTTCTCTATATTTACTGTATTTACAAATTCGTCACTACGTCTTGTCTCCCATATCCCCCTCTACTCCAAATTCGTCTTCCAATCCCTCCCAGGAAGGAAGAGATGGAACAAACACTGTCACTTTCCCTCGTGATGCGTCTTACTCACTCAAATCAGTCACCTGGTGCTGGTGCGGAGCTTTGTCACCTTGGTGAATGGATGTGGATGGCGCGAAGGGACTTCTCTCATCCTCACTACTCTAGTGACATTAACTTTTAAACTAACCCGAGGTCGTGCCCTGCCAATCGGCACCTTTAACTATGCGGTTCTAAAAACCTGTTTCCCATTGACCAACTGGTGCCTTCCAAATTTGGGTCCTACTCCCCAATCTTTCACACTGTGCCTTTGTACAATTTCGGGGCTGGGTCGTGTGGCTCCACTGGCAGGTCTACATACCTGCGCACCTCCGTCACTGAAGTCGCCACCCGAGCTTACCTGCTCCTGCGACTACCCTACACTGGCGAAGGCCCTCCCTGGCTCTCTCACCCCCTGATGCCCTCTCTGGCATTGGGCTACCCGGGTCCTTTCCTAGGATCCTCGGGCCCCACTGAACACTACTCATAACTCTAACTGGCTTCCGGAGCCTACCTGCGGCCTCACCTGGCCGACAAACTACCAGTGGCAGAGTGCTCCAATAACCATACGCACCAACAAAGCCCACACGCCCAGCCATTCCACAGACTTATGCACCCAACCAAGCACTTCTGGCTACTTCCCGCACCACAGGTGTCAATATCCAAACAATTTACCTAAACTCCCTACCTGTCTTTAAACTACCCACCCCGGGTATTCATGAAGGGGTCCATCTCCCCCCATTCACTCCTTCGCACCATGCATTCCACACCTTCTATTCCGCACCAAGCATTCCACACCAAATATTTTCACACACACACCAAGTTCTCTTGCACACTTCTTGTGCTCACACACCTGTTCCCCACTTGCACACCATGCAAGTCAATTCACACCCCCTCAAACACAATTCCATTTGTCCTCAATACACCACTTCTGGTTATTCCCAACCAATTCCTCATTTGCTCAAGCTCAATACACACAGTGATTCTCATCCAATTCCTCATTTGCTCAAGCTCATCCTCACACACACAGCATCATCTAATTAACTACTTCCCCTACAACTCGTGCTTCCCCGTCTTCCCTTACACTAAGCACTTCCCTCGTCATTAACAACCTTCTAATCTCTCTACGTCCCCTCTACCTGTACAATGTCCCTACTTAAATCTTGTCCCTACTGTCTGCTGATTCCCTATCAATTATCCTAGCCCGCCCTTGGCTAGCTTTCACTGCCATCCCCATATTCTAATGCTCATGAGCCCCAAAGATTCGTGAGGAATGGCGAAACCACCACTCCCCCATGCCGGGTACCATTCGCCAACACTATGGCTAATCGTCCACTCCACTTGAGCCTCGCGGTGCGGAAATACATTTGCACAGCTCGGCTTAGAAAAGCCGAGCGATGCATGCGGGTGGTTGGTCTCCTGTTGGTTGGGTCCGTCCGGCATTTTCGATTCAGGGGAGGAGGCATGCTTGGCCCATGGTTCAAGGCGCCATCTCTGCGCGGAGACTGGCGGTCCCATGCACGATGGCCCAACCGCCCACGGTCGGAGCACCATGCCCGCCAGGGGGCGCAGCTCCGACCTCTCCTACCCCCCACCCCCCCTCGAACCGTGCCGATCGCCTTTCCCGCCAAGGCGCGGCACCGACCATACAGGGCGGGGCCTGGCACGAATCGTGCACGCCGATCCTTGCGGGACAGCCGCGGCAACAATGCCCGCCGATCCCCGCTGCACACAAAGCACACAGCTCACCGAGGGCTCGCGTCGGCTGTACGTCGCGCTAAACGCTACCCCGGTCTGTGTCGATGCTCGGGCCGCGTTCTCACCCCACGCGACCCGTTCCTTTCTCGCACAACGCGGCGCTCCAGCGCCTCTCATACACTCCATTACACACTTTCCCTCCACACACTCCTTTACCGCACACCCTCGCGTACACCCCTCCATTACGTACTCCGTAACACCATTGGCCATCGCACACCCTCGCGCACACTCTTTTGTTACACACTCAGTAACAACCACGGGTGTGCACTCTCCCGGTACACACCCAATCACGCGCTCTGGTGTGCACTCCTGCACACTCGACATCACGCTCTGGTGTGCATTCTCCCTCACTCTCCTCGGCCATCGCACACTGTTACACACTCGTCTTCGACACACTCCTCCAACATACATTCCGGTGTGCATTCTCCCTCGCACTCTGGAACACACTCCTGTTGCACACTCATGCTCCGGCGCACACTTTTTTTTCACACGCGCGTCATTCGCTCTCGTACACTTCACAAAGGACCTTCCACGAGCGCCCGGGTTCCGTCTCGATCCCAAGCGCGCCAAAAACCTTTTCCCGCCATACACATTCCTGCTCACCTTAAGGACCTTCTTCTGCGGCAGCACCACCTGCAAACCTTCATTTTTGTTAGGAAGGACGACATCACAATGCAAATCCAAACTTTGAGTACATTCCATTTCTTTCTTCGATTAATTCCCCGATTCTATCTCTGCCGTCTCCTCGGCCCCAATTGTCTCTGCAATTTGAATTATTTCTTTTTCTACCTCGAACGTCGGCGCCCATAAAATTTCGTCTTCCAATTCGACCTTCCCCGGCGCTCCCGACATTTCTTTATCCAATTTGACGATCGCCGGTTTTCCTACACCCCGTGTCGCGATCTATATCCCCTCGGTCAACTTGACCGCTCTGCCCAAGCTCGCTCTCTACGCGTTCCTCGCACCGCGTTACCTCGTCGTGTCCCCAAGCGACCTCTTCGCTCAACTTGCGCCCAATGTCCTCCCCCATTTCTTTTATTCCCCGGATGTATTCTTCCCCCCTTTCTTTCAATTGGTCACCCATTTCCTTCAATTGGCCACCCATTTCCTTCAATTGGCCACCCATTTTGCTTTCCAATTCATTTTTTACCTCTTTCAATTCCTGGGTGGTTTTGTCCCCCATTTCTTTCAATTGGTCACCCATTTCTTTTCTTTCCCGGGTGGATTTGTCCCCGTTACGCCTTGCTTCGTCCCTCTGCATTTCTATAGATGCTCGTAGTTGCTCTACGAGTAAATACAGGTCCCAACCCCCTGGCACCGCGGGCTCGGCTCTCGCCACCATGTGCGAGGCGCCGCCATTTTCTACCCCTGCGGCCGGCCCCTCATCGATGTCCTCCTCTTCTCCCAATTCTTCCCGGGGGTCTTGGGTTATTGATTCTCTCTCCTCATCTATCTCCTCTTCTACCCCCACTGGCATTCGACCGCTTTGGCTAGCCATGACACAAATTTAATTTTTGGTTTTTAAAACTAAATTTTGGTCGCTCGTAAGTTGAGTGCGTTAAGCGCACTTCGGGTCCTATCCCAAACTCCTGACACCAAATGTTGCGGTTCTCTCGCCGGCCTTCTCCCCTTATCAAGAGGGGATTAATCCCATTGTCTTTTCTGGCCTGGCACGAACCGAGACCTGCAACGTCCCTTCCGGACAGTGCAAAATAGGGTTTGGAGACCAAATTCTCGCTCGTACCTAAGTACTCGCGCTGCCCTGGAAGCGAGGAAACAAGCCTCCCACGAACCACGTGAGGTTGGAATACGCCGAGTGGTTTGCGTACACGTGATCCGTGCAGTTATAATTAATGGCAACCGATTGGAGCGATCTTAATCGTGCCACGCTTAGTCAATTTGAGAAATCATGGGAACGATCGAATTCAGAAGAAAGGAAGAACAGATCGGTTTAATAATTATCACACGTATATACAGCTCAGGAGGAAGAGACCTAGAGAAATCCTTATACAGTCTTTATTATCCCAAAGACAACGGGCGCGTCTCACTCACACTCACATGGGGTATTGCAGATGGTCAGGTGTTCCCCAGCGCGTCCAAGGATGGTTCTCGTCCAACTCTCCATGGTCCCTGGCACGTCCGTGTAAATGGAGATCGGCGAAGACAGGGCCACATAGCGCGTCGCTTGAGCAAAGGCGATATATCGGGGCGAACGGCCGGGAGGGCTTGTACGGCAAAGGCGGGACGGCTTTTACGGCAAAGGGGCGGTTACGCAACCTCGTTCACTCTCTTGGCTGGAATGCGCAAGTTCGTTATAACCGCGTCTGGCTGCGCCCGCGTATATCTAGTAACCAACTCTTATTCCTCAACCCTTGGTGTTGGTTAGCGCACGCGTTCTTATCGATAGTCAAGTTCATCAAGCGGTACAGTGCGAGTGATGCAAGTCCTCTCACTCTCCTCTGCAAGTCCTTCCCTCTGCAAGTCCTCTCCCTCTCTGCAAGTCCCTCCCTCTCTGCAAGTCCTTTCGAGGGCTTTGCGCATCGGGTTATATTGGCCTGCCCCGCGAACCTTCTGGAACTCGCCAGACTCTTCTCACCACGCCCTCGACGCCGCCACCTCTGAGCCCTGATTGGCGGCTCATGCTTACCGTCATCGCCTCTGTCGCGCCGACCTCAATGCCGCCCCCACCTTCCTAGGCCTACCTCGTGTTAACTCGACTAGTGAGCAAGCAAAGGGTAGCAAAATGGATCGCGCCTGTAGAGGAAGAATGGTTTGCAGAAGTAGGACCTATTCTCCTGTCTTTACACAACGCAGGATTAACACTGGAAAGGGCCTACTCTCACACATACTAAGAAATAACTATACTACAAACGAGGCTACATGTTGCTAGTGTGACTATCTATGGGGGGCAACCTTAAACCTTTATTAATCTCACTGTACAAATCTCAAAACCGTAGCATAATTAATTGCACAAGCTGTTGTGTCGCTCCAGCCATTGGAATTAGATGTATCAGAAGAGTGGTCCTCCAAAGTGGTCCCGTGGCCCCAGGCGGCTGCTTCTTCCCCTGGGGAGGGTGGGCTCCACGTTTGGGTCTTATTTGTTTCCTGGAGAATTTTCCACGTTGCATTTGCTGGACAAAATCATTATACAACGTCGTCCGCTTTGCCCCGTCCACTGCATCATTTCATCCCAAGCAGCTGAGAAGGCACACATTTTAAAGCTGGAATGTAAGGTCTTTTTTGTCATTTTACATTTCCTCAGCCAAATTTGGTTGAAGTGGGATCCCTGGCTCCCTCATCTTTACATCTGCCTTTCCTCACATTGTTATTCAGCCATGAGTATTCCTTTTACTTTAAATCTATGCAAAGTGTTTCTGTTTATGCTCTTTGCGACAAGATACTTCACCCTCGAAAATCTATAATGTTGCAGATTTGATAGTGAGGGAAGTTTCGAAGCGACCCTTCTTTGAGTTTTGAATGGTTTACTATGTACAGGGTGAAGCATTCTGGAGATCTGCAAATGCAAATACCACATTATATCCCACCCTGGAATGTCATCATACACCACGTGTTCCCTTATATTTCAGACATGTGCTCCTTCACAACATTACCAAAACAATTATCCATGCATTTATTGTGTCCGAGGCCGATATCCCTTGTTTTGACTTTGTCGCACTTTTTTTTTCTTTTTTTTTGTGTACAGAGTCGAGGCTCGTGAAAGAGCTAACATTTATCAAACAAACAAATCAAACAAACAAGCAAACAAAGTATATAAAAGGGGGAGCGGTCGACAAGATGGGGAGAGAAGGGGAGGAGGCACACAAACACAACATTTGAGAGCAGGGACATCGGGAGATGTTTTTGGAGGGAGAGGGCCTGGGGGGAGGCAGGATAGGTATAAAACGCAAGGACTTCCAGGAAAGAAGTCAAAAGTCACCTCAAAAAAGTGGATTTGGGGTGAAATTAGCAGGGGTAGAAAAGATCAAGGTTTTGGATTGGGGAAGACAGCCGTTTTAAAGACCTGGAGGGAGGAGTGAGATTGAAGAGAGTGAGGGAGTTTGTTCCAGAGGCGGGAGAAAAGCGGATTGAAGGAGTGAAGGTGAGCAGAGAGTCTTGATTTTGGCAGTTTAACCATAAGAGGGTTGCAGGCAGATCTTGTGCGACCTGCAGGAATATTTGGGGGACAGAGCCCAGAGAGAGCTGGGGGAGCAAGGCCGGAGAGGAGTCGGTAGAAGACTGAAAGACCACCAACCTGCCTGCGGTGATTAAGTGAAAGGCCCTCGGAGATAGTGTCATCGCGGGAGATTCCAATGATTCTGAACACTTTGGTTTCAACAGCGTGAAGACGAGCTAGGTGTGAGGCAGGAGCACCAGCCCAGAGGGGAGAGCAGTACTCCATTGAGCTGCGGATGAAAGCCTTGTATGTGGTGAGGAGCTCAGGTGTGGCAAGGAAGGACTTCGCACGACGGAGGATGCCCAGTCGGCGACTGGCTTTGGAGGCCAGCTTGGAAATGTGGTTTTCCCAGGAAAGATCATGGCAGATAGTGAGACCCAAAAGCTTGAGTGACAGAACTTCTTGGAGAGGATTATTCAGAAAGTAGATGGGAGGGTTGTCCAGTCGGTCTTTTCGGAGGGACATCGTAAGAGTGAGATTTGTCAGGATTGAAAGACATGTTCCACTTGTTTGCCCAGTGTGTGATTTTGTCCAGGTCTGCAGAGAGTGAGGAGGCTGCAGACTGCCGATCTGAGGGATGAGGAATGGAGCGGCAGAGAGTGGAGTCATCAGCAAAGAGATAGAGAGGATTTTCAAGAGAGTCAGAGAGATCATTGATGAAGACCAGAAAAAGCACAGGGCCCAGAACACTGCCTTGGGGAACTCCAGCCTGAACAGGAAGAGGAGATGAGAGAAACCCATTCAGGGCCACACGTTGACGATGACTAGAGAGAAAGTCCGCCAGCCATGCGTGGAGATTTCCATGGATACCAAAGGAGGAGCGTTTGGTGAGCAGAGCGGGGTGCCAGACCATATCGAAGGCACGTGATATGTCAAGGGAGACGGCTCTAATTTCCTGTTTGGCATTGAGGACCTCCATCCATTGTTGAGACAGCAGAAGCAGCATGTCCAGAGTAGAGTGACCTGGTCTGAAACCAAATTGATGATCAGAGATTAAGCCATTGGAGAAGAGGAAAGATTTCATATCCGAAGCAATGATGGAATCCATGACTTTGCTGATAATTGGGAGAAGGCTGATTTGTCTGTAGTTGCTAGGATCTGTTTTTTCACCTTTTTTGTGCAAAGCGGTGATGTTGGCTGATTTCCAAGCAGATGGCAGTTGACCTTGAGCAAAAGAGAGGGTGAAGAGAACAGAGAGAGGGAGTGAAAGAGCGGAAGAACAGGATTTTAGGACCCGTGGGCTGATGCCGTCAGGTCCAGTTGCTGAATCAGAGTCGAGGGTTGACAGAAACTTTTCCACCTTGTCAGGAGGAAAGGACACGGAGTCCAGGAGCAGCTGGGTACGACTGGGTATGGTGGGTACAGAGAGGGATGGGTTTGGGACACAAGATTTAGAGGCAAACACAGAGTTGAGGCATTCAGCTTTTTCACGTGCGGAGTCAGCTGTGTAGCCGTTTGAGGTAAGGGAGGGGATGGAGGGGGAACAAACACCAGAAATGGATTTTACCAGACGCCACCAGGATTTGGAAGAGGGAGACAGATAAGAGAGTTCGGTCTTGAGAACGGAGAGATATTGTTTACTGGCTCTCCTGACGGTGGACACACACTTGTTTCGGGCTTTGTGAAAGGAAATGAGATTTCCTTCCGTTGGATTTGCTTTCCAGGAGACGAACGCAAGTTGTTTCTGGGCAACAACCTCACCACAAGATTCCGTGTACCATGGACGGGAGGAAGGGTATGACAACTGAAACAAACATTGTTCGATAACTTTGTCTAACCTTTTCATTTCGTGTTTGTTTTTTTAATACTTTCTATGTTGATGCAAACATGAATGCCTTTTGGTAGTAAAGTACTTTGAACCACTTATCCCAACTCCCTGTTCTTCCTATTTGGTGATTTCACTTGTCACCATGCCAATTGGCTGGGTGTTGGTACCTCTCTCACCATCCATGGCACTCATCATCATCATGGCACTTCACTAAAGGAGTTTTGTGATTCCATGGGACTGACTCAATCTGTAAACTTTCCAACCCGGATTTCTCCCAATGGCAAATCCTGCCTTCTGGATTTGGTGATGACAAACTTCCTCACAAATGTCTCTGGCTAGCTTCTCTTTGCTTCCCCTAGATTTTTGCATACTTCGTTCAGTGTTCTGTTGATTCCATCCATTGTTCTGCCTGTCCAAGATGGAGATTGACACTCACCTTCATGTCTCTTTCCATTGTCTGTCTGTTAACCCCTAGCTCATTCTTGGTGTGTTGGCATCGTACCAAGTCATTCAGATATTCTGCAAGCCTCAATGTTTTGATGAAAAATTGTAGAAACATAACCAATGCATTTATCTTTCAAAGTTTTGATGTTGAGAGGAGATTAAGGAGACCAGAAAACAGTTTTTCATATTACCAGCAACAACACAGCAGGAATGTGACTGAACATTGCACTCTTCTGTGAGGTTTGCCAAGAGCTGAAACGTTGCTCATTAAATTTGACGATTAATGATTAAATTCGGTTGTTTCCACATTTGTAAGAGTGGCAAAAGATAGTCCAGTTCACAGCAGTAACATGGCTCCTCATGGCTACCTCTCACTTTCTTGGCCAGACATACTTGTACTACTGGCATATTTTGTGTTCGTTCTTGTTGTAGGCGTCTGGGTGAGCGGATGTTTTTTTACATTCATTCTCTTTTTATCCCTATTATCTTAATTATGTGATTTGTTTTTAAAATATTTGCTGAGAAATTTTGAGGGAGGCTGTGAAAACAAAAAGTAAAGAATGTCTGAAGGTTGAAGAAACTGCATCAGAATCAGTAGAGGTGTGTTGCTGTGAAAGAGAATGTGCAAGAGCAAGTGGAATCAAGTGAAACGTTGGAGGATACGTGTATAGAAATATCAAGAAAAGCAAGCTGACCTTCTGTACCTCATATTCTGTCCCTCATATTCATCTTTTGATGTCAAATCCAAATTGATTAAGTTCAATTAAATTGATTAAGCAATATAATAACAAATTTGACTTCACTGTTCCAATACTTATGGAGGGTACTGTATATTTAGAATTCATATGTTCCATATGATTTTCATAATTCCCTTTTACTGCATAATATTGAACAGTTGTCTTTCCAATTTTTTTTTTTTTTTGTGTACAAGATCGAGGCTCGTGAAAGAGCAAACATTAATCACACAAAAAGTCAAACCGACACATAAAACACATAATAAGGGTAGCGGTAGACAAGATGGGGCGAGAGGGGGAAGGACACAAACACAACATTTGAGAGCAGGGACATCGAGAGAACTGTGGGAGGGAGAGGGCTTGGGTGGGGGGGGGGGGGGGGGGGTTGGAGAGGTATAAAACATGGACACTGCAAGGACTTCCAGGAAAGAAGTTGGAATTTCAAAAAGTGGATCTGGGGTGAATTAGAGGGGGTAGAAAAGATCAAGGTTTTGGATGGGATCGTGGTGGATGGGATAAGAGATGGTGGTGAACAGCTGTTTTAAAGACCTGGAGGGAGGAGTGGGATTGAAGGGAGTGGGGGAGTTTGTTCCAGAGGCGGGAGAAAAGGGGAATGAAAGAGTGAAGGCGAGCAGAGAGCCTAGATTTTGGCAGTTCAACCATAAGAGGGTTGCTGGCAGATATTGTG
This sequence comes from Myxine glutinosa, assembly GCF_964187855.1. Classification (NCBI taxonomy): domain Eukaryota; kingdom Metazoa; phylum Chordata; class Myxini; order Myxiniformes; family Myxinidae; genus Myxine; species Myxine glutinosa. The sequence continues at coordinate 147,881,386 of NC_136261.1, read as the reverse complement.
TGACCTGTAGGAATATTTGGGGGACGGAGCACAGAGAGAGCTGGGGGAGCAAGTCCAGAGAGGAGTCGGTAGAAGACAAAGACCACCAACCTGCCTGCGGTGAGTCAGTGAAAGGCCCTCGGAGTTAGCTTCATCGCAGGAGATTCCAATGATTCTGAAAGCTTTGGTTTCAACAGCGTGAGGCCGAGCTAGGTGTGAGGCAGGAGCACCGGCCCAGAGGGGGGAACAGTATTCCATTGAGCTGCGGATGAAAGCCTTGCATGTCGTGAGGAGCTCAGGTGTGCCAAGGAAGGACTTCGCACGACGGAGGATGCCCAGTTGGCGACTGGCTTTGGAGGCCAGCTTGGAAATGTGGTTTTCCCAAGAAAGATCATGGCAGATAGTGAGACCCAAAAGCTTGAGCGACAACTTCTTGGAGAGGATTGTTGAGAAAGTAGATGGGAGGGTTTTCCAGTCGGTCTTTTCGGAGAGACATAGTAAGAGTGTGAGATTTGTCAGGATTGAAAGACATGTTCCACTTGTTTGATTTTAAGGATTTTGAGATTTTGAGGCAAACACAGAGTTGAGTCATTCGACTTTGTTACGTGCGGTGTCAACTGTGTAGATATTTGAGGTAAGGGAGGGGATGGAGGTGGAACAAACACCAGAAACGGATTTGACCAGACGCCACCAGGATTTGGAGGAAGGAGACAGGTTTGAGAGTTCATTCTTGAGTGTGGAGAGATAATGCTTCCTGGTACTCCTGAGGGTAGACACACACTTGTTCCGAGCTTGGTGGAAGGAACTGAGATTGCCTTCAGTTGGATTTGCCTTCCAAGAGGCAAAGGCAAGTTGTTTCAGGGCAAATGTCTCACCACAAGATTCAGTGTACCATGGACGGGAGGAAGGGTAAGACAACTGAAGACGAGATGGGATAAATCTGTGCATGAGAGAGCAGTTTGCTTTGGTAGAATTCCCAGGAAGAATTGATGTCGGAGGCAGTAGAGATGGAAGACCAGTCCAGATGATTTATGGCTGCTTGCAGACCGTGCCAGTCGGCCTGAGTGAAATGCCAGAGAGGGAATGGCCAGAGAGATGTCCACTTTAACAAGCACATGATCAGAAGGACTGATTGGAGCAGAAGAAGAGCAGCAGGCATTTGCAGGGAAGTTAGTCATAACCAAGTCTAGAAGAGAAGATACTCCATTTACTGAGATCCGGGTCAGGAAATTGACAGATTGTGTCAGTCCCAATGAGTCGCAGAAGTCCTTTGCTGAGGTGCCATGGCTGGTGAGAGAGGAACCCACACCCAGCCAGCTGGCATGATGACAGTTGAAGTCACCACATATGAGGAAGAGAGAGAGAGAGTTGAGATGAGTGGATGGTCCATGTTGTCAGACAGCAAAATGTAAATGGAGTCATCACTGTTTGGAGGACGGTACAGAACACATTTTTTTTTTTTTTTTTTTTTTTTGTATACTGAATCGAGGCTCGTGAAAGAGCTAACATTTACTTCACAAACAAATCAACCAGACAAACAAAATATATAAAAAGCGGGAGCGGAAAACAAGATGGGGAGAGAAGGTGAAGCACACAAACACAACATTTGAGAGCAGGGAGATGTGTGGAAGGGAGAGGGCTTGGGGGGAGGAGGCATGGGAAGGGGGGGGGGGGGTGGAGGGAGAAGTATAAAACACAACGACACCAATGACTTCCAGGACAGAAGTTGGTATTTCAAAAAAGTGGAATTGGGGTGAAATTAGCGGGGGTAGAAAAGATCAAGGTTTTGGATGGGGGAAGATAAGAGATGGTGGTGAACAGCTGTTTTAAAGACCTGGAGGGTGGAGTGGGATTGAAGAGAGTGAGGGAGTTTGTTCCAGAGGCGGGAGAAAAGAGGAATGAAGGAGTGAAGGTGAGCAGAGAGTCTTGATTTTGGCAGTTTTGACCATAAGAGGGTTGCAGGCAGATCTTGTGCGACCTGTAGGAATATTTGCGGGACAGAGCCCAGAGAGAGCTGGGGGGGCAAGGCCAGAGAGGAGTCGGTAGAAGATGGAAAGACCACCAACCTGCCTGCGGTGAGTGAGTGAGAGGCCCTTGGAGTTAGCTTCATCGCGGGAGATTCCAATGATTCTGAATGCTTTGGTTTCAACAGCGTGAAGACGAGCTAGGTGTGAGGCAGGAGCACCAGCCCAGAGGGGAGAGCAGTATTCCATTGAGCTGCGGATGAAAGGCCTTGTATGTGGTGAGGAGCTCAGGTGTGCCAAGGAAGGACTTCGCACGACGGAGGATGCCCAGTCGGCGACTGGCTTTGGAGGCCAGATTTGAAATGTGGTTTTCCCAGGAAAGATCATGGCAGATAGTGAGACCCAAAAGCTTGAGTGACAGAACTTCTTGGAGAGGATTATTCAGAAAGTGGATGGGAGGGTTGTCCAGTCGGTCTTTTCGGAGAGACATCGTAAGAGTGTGAGATTTGTCAGGATTGAAAGACATGTTCCACTTGTTTGCCCAGTCTGTGATTTTGTCCAGGTCTGCAGAGAGTGAGGAGGCAGCAGACTGCCGATCTGAGGGATGAAGAATGGAGCGACAGAGAGTAGAGTCATCAGCAAAGAGATACAGAGGATTTTCAAGAGAGTCAGAGAGATCATTGATGAAGACCTAGACAGGGCCTAGAACACTGCCTTATGGAACTCCAGCCTGAACAGGAAGAGGAGATGAGAGAAACCCATTCAGGGCCACACGTTGACTACGACTAGAGAGGAAGTCCGCCAGCCATGCGTGGAGATTTCCATGGATACCAAAAGAGGAGAGTTTGGTGAGCAGAGCGGGGTGCCAGACCGTATCGAAGGCACGTGATATGTCAAGAGAGACTGCTCTAATTTCCTGTTTGGCATTGAGGACCTCCATCCATTGTTGAGAAAGCAGAAGCAGCATGTCCAGAGTAGAGTGTCCAGGTCTGAAACCAAATTGATGATCAGAGATCAAGCCATTGGAGAAGAGGAAAGATTTCATATCTGAAGCAATGATGGATTCCATGACTTTGCTGATAATTGGGAGAAGGCTGATTGGTCTGTAGTTGCTGGGATCTGTTTTCGCACCTTTTTTGTGCAAAGCGGTGATGTTGGCAGATTTCCAAGCAGATGGAAGATGACCTTGAGCAAAAGAGAGGGTGAAGAGAACAGAGAGAGGGAGTGAAAGAGCGGAAGAACAGGATTTTAGGACCCGTGGGCTGATGCCGTCAGGTCCAGTTGCAGAATCCGAGTCGAGGGTTGACAGAAACTTTTCCACCTTGTCAGGAGGAAAGGACACACAGTCCAGGAGCAGCTGGGTACGACTGGGTACGGTGGGTACAGAGAGGGATGGGTTTGGGACACAAGATTTAGAGGCAAACACAGAGTTGAGGCATTCAGCTTTTTCGCGTGCGGAGTCAGCCGTGTGGCCATTTGAGGTGAGGGAGGGGATGGAGGGGGAACAAACACCAGAAACAGATTTGACCAGACGCCACCAGGATTTGGAAGAGGGAGACAGATAAGAGAGTTCGGTCCTGAGAACGGAGAGATATTGTTTCCTGGCTCTCCTGAGCGTGGACACACACTTGTTTCGGGCTTTGTGAAAGGAAATGAGATTTCCTTCCGTTGGATTTGCTTTCCAGGAGACAATATCCTGACATATGAACAAAAGGTGAGAGTGGAGAGGAAGCCGTAGCCAGAGGTACTCCTGGGGGTGGGGTTGGAGAGAGGGCAGTGCAAGGAGGGTGAGGAAGAGCGTTTTTGATAAGGATAGCAACCCCACCACCAGGACGAGGCTCAGGTCTATCATACCGGAGGAAGGAGTAACCAGGAAGAGATATTAAGGAATCAGAGACATCTTGAAGGAGGAAAGTTTCTGTAAAGCAGATCAAGTCTGGATTGTCAGAATCAACCTGAATGGAGAGATCAATCAGGTTTGAGCGAAGGCCCTGGATTTTTGAGGTCCATACCGTTAATGAGGAGAGAGGGGGAGCATCGGGTGCAGGACAGGGGAGGGGAGGGGTAGGGTCAGATGAAGGATGAGAGGGGGAGGTAGGGAGAGCAGTGTCAGAGATTACAGAAGAGTTACAAGAAAGGAAAGGATGAGGAGGACGAAAGGTTTGATGGTGATGGGATGAGGCACAGTGAGGGGTTGTTTGAGGGGGGCAGAGGAAAGTAGAAGGTTGGGGGAGGTGGAGGTATGAGATAGAAGGGAGATGAAGTGGGGAGGAGGCAGCTTTGAGGAGGAGGGGGGAGAATTGAAGAGGGATGGTAGGGGGGGGGAGATTTGAAGGGGAGGGGTTGGGGGGGGGAGTGTTGAAGGGTAGGGGTGAGGAGGGAGTTTAGGAGGGGAGGGGCAAGGGGGGAGTTTGAGAGGGGAGGGGCAAGGGGGAGATTTGGAGGGGAGGGGCAAGGGGTGAGTTTAGAAAGTGGATGATTAATGAAAGATGAACATTTATAACAAATTGGGTTTATTGTGATTTTCAAGTTAGAAATTCGTTTAAGAATGATCGAGGAGGGGTGGAATGAATGTGAATTTAGAGCATGTAGTGAGGAAGAATTATGAGAGATTGAATTTTTTTTTGAAGTGGATGAGTTGAAGAGGAAATCGAAAAGAGCCTTTTAAATATTAAGAAAAACAGCATGTTGTAATATACCACTGAATAAAACATAACCGTGTAAAACAGAACCGTGAAGAACAATCTTATATTCACAAAAATACCAACTGGGAGAGGGCCGAGAGGGACAACCACGAGTCACGTGAACAGGGCAAAAGGTGAAAGGCAAGGAGATAATGGGGGCGGGGCGAGACCGCTCGTGGACAGAAGCACACGTGGAGAAAGGGAAATAAATGTTTGTTTTTTTGCTGTTTTTGTTTTCTTGGGGGGGGGGGGCGTTAAAACGTTAGACAAAGAGTAGATGTTCAGGGAAATTCAGGGGAGAAGGGAAAGATCTAAGAACCAAGCAAAGACAGCGAAGGAAGGAACTTAAGTGAACAAACTTCGACGGGGGAAGCCTCAGGCTACAAGGCTACTCGGCTGCACACGCAGGGCAAACAGAAAACGATTAATTTATTACGAGTTACAGGAAATTCAAACCAAAACGAACTAGAAACAAACAATAACGCATAGACGATAAAATAACGAGTGGAAATTTGACAAACACACGAATGGAAAAATAACTTAACTTTGGATGCCCGGAGAGAACAAAAGTCGCCACCTCGATCGTGAAACCGGAAGCTGCATTTTCCATATTTCCTCCAATAAATGCCCTGGGCGTTTCTTTTTTTTCATTTCCCTTCCAAGGGGGGGGGGGGGGGATGCTTATTGGAAGAGAGGGTATTTATTGGAGGGAGGTTTATTTTTTAATCCCTGTCCGACTTAGTCCAAAACGGGGGCTTATGGATTGGATCTCGTCCATCCGTCCGTGCTTGCTTGCGTCCGCAACCATATCTCCGAGATGTATGGACCGATTGTATTCATACTTGGTAAATAGACAAAACATGATGGTGCACGTATGCACATCATTTTGTTTCACGATGTGATCAAAGATGGCCGACTGTCGGCCATTGTAGTTGTATAAACACCCAATATTGAGCACGTACTCGACCATTTCTCAGACATGCATTTACCGATTTTGTTCAAACTTTGCACACAGATAAATGAATGATGGATTACATATGGACGCCATTTATTTTCGGGATCAGATCCAAGATGACTGACTGGCGGCCATTTTCTTACTCAAATGTGTCCCCAACCATTACTTGACATGCATGGACCGATTTTGTTCAAACTTGGCACAAAGACAATACATGAGAGTGTACATATGCAGAAGATTTTGTTTTATCATCCGGCTAAAAATGGTCGACGTTGAAATTGATTTCAGATTTGTTTTTTGATTTCAGAAAATAAGAAAATTTCAGAAAAAGAAATTGAAACCATATTGGGTTCAAAAGGGGATCGCTTTATCGATATTGGTGAAGTCTGTAAAGGTTATTGATGCCGGGTTTTTGATGGTAACTAATACAATCGTAAGTTCCATTATGGATTGAGGACACCAGGCACTTTGATGTCAGAGACTTTGAAAAGGTTAATACATAAGTTTGACTAGATTGGCTGTCAGAAGGTTTCTTTTCTCTGTTAACTTTTCTTCATATTATTATCCTACCTCAGTCATCCTACAAAGCCAACCGAAGAACAGTGGGCGGGTTCTTCCTGGCAGGGAGAAGCATGACTTGGTTACCGGTAACACTCACAAAACTCACTATGTTATCACTTATCACTTGCCATGCACAATGCAAATCCAAAAACTGATTTGTGTATGTGTGTGTGTGTGTGTGTGTTTGTGTGTGTGTGTATACAGTGCCTTCAGAAAGTATTCATACCCCTTGACTTTTTCCCATTTCGTTGTTGGTCTGAATTTAAAATGGAATAAATTGAGATTTTTTGTCACTGATCTACACATAATACCTCATAATGTCAAAGTGGATTTTTTTTTTGAAATTTCTATAAAATACTTAAAAGTTGAATACAGAAATATCTAATTTACATAACTATTCAACCCCCTGAGTCAATACTGTGTAGGTCGGTGAGTGTCAGTGAACAGCAATCTTCAAGTCTTCCGCAGATTCTCCATGGGATTCAAGTCTTGGCTTTGGCTGGGCCACTGGGCCACTAAAGGACTTTCACGTTCTTTTTCTGAAGCCATTCCAATTTTGCCTTGGCTGTATGCTTGGGGGTCAATGTCCTGTTGGTAGATAAATCTTTGCTGCAGTCAAAAGTCTTTTGCACTCTGGCACAGGTTCTCCTCAAAGATTTTGCTCCATTTAATGTTCCCTCTTTTCATACAAGTCTCCTTGTCCCTGCCGCTGAGAAGCATCCCGATAGCATGATGCTGCCACTACCAAGCTTTATTGTAGGGATGCTGTTAGATTGATGATGAGCTGTGCTCAGTTTCTGCGAGATGTAGCGCTTTACATTCTGGCCATACAGACTTCAATTTTCGTCTCATCAGGCCACAGAATCTTTTGCCTCATACTCTGAGTCTTTCACATGCCTTTTTGCAAACTCCACGCGTGCTCGCATGTGCCTTTTCTCTGAAGTGGCTTCTGTCTGGCCACTCTCCCATAAAGCCTACATTTGTGAATTGCTGCAGACAGACTCTGTTGTCCTTCCGGCAGGTTCTCCCATCTCAGCCAAGGAACTCTGTAGCTCTGTCAAAGTGGTTATTTGATTCTTGGTCATCTCCCTGACCAAGGTCTTTCTTGCCCGGTTGCCCAGTTTGGTCGGACGGCCAGCTCTAGTAAGAGTCTGGGTCGTTCCATATTCTTTCAATTTCCTAATGATGGAGCTCATTATGCCATTGCGGAACTTTCAACACAACACAACACTAAATCTTATACCCTTCCCCTGATCTATTCGTCTTCACAATTCAATCTCAGAGTTCTACGGACAGTTCCTTGGACTTCATGGAAGAGTTTCTGCTCTGACATACACTGTCAACTGTGGGACCTTACATATATAAAGGTGTGTTTCCTTCTAAATCATGTCCAATCAATTGAATTGGCCACAGATGGACTTCAGTTCAGTTAAGTTGTAGAGACATCTCAAGGATGATGAAAGGAAATTAGATGCACCTGAGCTCAATTTGGGTGACATAGCAAAGGTGTTGAATACTTATTGACTGGACATTTCAGCTTTTCATTTTTAATGATACAGTATTGCAAAACAATCTAAAAATAACATCGATTTTGACATTATGTGGTATTATGTGTCGATCAGTGAGAAAAAAAATCTATTTAATCCATTTTTTATTCAGCCTGTAACAACAAAATGTGAAAAAGTCAAGGGGTGTGAATACTTTCTGAAGGTGTATATATATATATATATATATATATATATATATATATATATATATATATATATACATATATATATATATATATATATATATATATACATATATATATATATATATATATATATATATATATATATATATATATATATATATATATATATATATATATATACATATATATATATATATATATATATATATATACATATATATATATATATATATATATATATATATACATATATATATATATATATATATATATATATATATATATATTATATAATATATATATATATATATATATATATATATATATATATATGTATGTGTCGTAGGTTGTTATCTCCTTATGCGGGTTTCAGAAGGTGGAGCGGAGCCCTAACCGGTCTTAAAGTATCCACTTTCGTGTGTGTGTGTCGGTGTGTAAACATTATCAAATACTATTTATTTACTGAATCCGAAAAATGCACAAGGGACCTTCTAAGATGAGAAATGTCAGCGAAAAAGTTGTATTCGGGACTGGTGGTGTAAAGCAAAGCGAAGGATATGTTGCGGACTGCCAAAAAACCAAGAAGGCTAATCGTGGTTGCAACGCTTGGTGGACAAACATGGAGTGCTTGTATTACAACAAGCATTCTGAGTATGGCGCTGCAATACATGTCCCCTATCGGCAGTCTGTCGTCCGGAAAACTGTTGGGGAAATTACCAATGGTTATTTATCCACAGGTTCTGAATCGTTCCCAATCGCTAATTACCTCAGGACGGGCTCACCTGTGATTCGCACTCGGGACTTCGATTTATACACCTTGCAGACAGGTCAGCAGAAGCACGAGAAAATACGTTGTTGATAAAGAACCTTTCGAGTCGCTAAATATCAGTAATTTATTATATTTTCCGGTTCACGATCAATGATCGATGTGTATATATATATATATGTTGCTCGGCTTGGCTCCACCCCTCCGGAAAGCGCGCACTGTGTCGCGCTGTTGACGTTTGCGAGACGAGGCTGAGGGCGCGCGGTGCGGCTTGAGGAGAACTCCAGAATAAACAAGAGATATCCATTTTTAAAATATTGTCGTTTAATTAACGATATCTGCCAAACCACGCGCCCTATCGCAAATTCCAAAAGGACATTTTAGTAAACTGACATGCTGAACAGATCTGTGAAGTTTCCCCTCGATTGGATCAAAAATGAGAGAGGGGCTCGGTTTTAAAGGTTTATGCTTAAAAACTTCATAACTCTGAAACCATGTGACGCATGATGTCATGCTCGTTGACTTTTTTGTTCGTCATGGGTATGCGATGCTGCCTGAAAAGTTTGGCCTCGATCTGTTTAGCTGTTGCAGAGAAAAATGGGTTTTCGTGTTTTCACGAAAAACAATATGGCGGCCGAACCACGTGACCTGCGACGTCATAATTACCATTAAAATATTGTACAGACCGAGTCCCTCATATGGTGAAAATTTGATCTCAATCGGTCCAATTATTGCAGAGAAAATCTTTTTTAAAGGAAATTAAAACTTAAAATGGCACTGAGTTAAGCATCATCAGAATTATCAGATTCCCAAAGTTCAAAGTGCCATAACTTTGTCAAAAATGATCGAAACGTCGTGAAGTTCGAATTTGATCTGTAACTTAACATGAGGAAACCATGTGCCAAGTTTGAAATCATTAGCATTAAGCGTTTAGAAAAAAAGTCCGGAAAACTGTTCTTTGCGTGACGGACTCACGGACTGACTGACGGACGGAGGGACGGCGTGCAAACCTATAGTCCCCTCCGGTGTACACCGGTAGGGGACTAATAAGTGTCAGGTGTCCGTCAGAAGTAGGAAATGCAACAAAATGTAATGTGCTGAGAGCCATTGCTGATAATGATCCTGATCTTTGTTTTAAAGAAGTACCGCAGGCAGCTATGCTTGTGAGTGTCATGGGGTAAATAACACCTCCATTGTCTTGACTGAATTTTATCGACTTGTCTTGCACTCGACCTGTCCATGGAATTGGGAAAGAAAAATGGAAAAAAATTCCAATACGACTTGTACTCCACATCGACATATCGGCCGAAAATATGGTGTATATTTACACAGGGTGAATCAGATTAACGTGCAAGCACTTCCTCTGCTCAAATGTCAGTTGATTATTGTCGATCAATCGGTATATATATATATGTGGAGGGTTTCTCCCAAACAATGGAGGGTTTCTTACATGCACAGCTTGTTTCAAATCCCCCCCACAACATCTCGATGGGATTTAGATCCGGGCTTTCACTTGGCCATTGCAGAACCCTCCATTTCTTTCTTTTCAGCCATTCCTTGGTGGATTTACTGGTATGTTTAGGGTCATTGTCATGTTGCAAGGTCCACCTTCGGTTGAGCTTCAACTTCCCGACAGATGGCCTCACATTATCCTCAAGCACCCTCTGGTACAATGAAGAATTCATCGTGGATTCTATGATGGTGAGCTGCCCAGGCCCTGATGCAGCAAAGCTGCCCCAAACCATAATATTTCCACCACCATGCTTTACAGTTGGTATCAGGTTCTTGTGGTCAAATGCTGTCTTTGGTTTTCGCCAAACATGTCTTCTGGTACTGTTTTTTTTTTTTTTTTTTTTTTTTTTTTTTTGTATACAAGATCGAGGCTCGTGAAAGAGCGAACATTAATCACACAGAAAGACAAACCGACACATAAAACATATAACATCGGGAGCGGTAGACAAGATGGGGAGAGAGGGGGAAGGACACAAACACAACATTTGAGAGCAGGGACCGAGAGACATGGAGACATCGAGAGATCTGAGAGAGGGCGAGGGCTTTGGGGGGGGGGGGCATGGGAAGGGGGCGGTGGGAGAGGTATAAAACATATGGACACTGCCAGGACTTCCAGGAAAGAAGTTGGAATTTCAAACAAGGTGGATCTGGGGTGAATTAGCGGGGGTAGAAAAGATCAAGGTTTTGGATGGGGGAAGATAAGAGATGGTGGTGAACAGCTGTTTTAAAGACCTGGAGGGAGGAGTGGGATTGAAGGGAGTGAGGGAGTTTGTTCCAGAGGCGGGAGAAAAGAGGAATGAAAGAGTGAAGGTGAGCAGAGAGCCGAGATTTCGGCAGTTTAACCATCAGAGGGTTGCTGGCAGATCTTGTGCGACCTGTATGAATATTTGGGGGACAGAGCACAGAGAGAGCTGGGGGTGCAAGGCCGGAGAGGAGTCGGTAGAAGACAGAAAGACCACCTACCTGCCTGCGGTGAGTGAGTGAAAGGCCCTCAGAGATAGCTTCATCGCGGGAGATTCCAATAATTCTGAAAGCTTTGGTTTCAACAGCGTGAAGCCGAGCTAGGTGTGAGGCAGGAGCACCGGCCCATAGGGGAGAACAGTATTCCATTGAGCTGCGGATGAAAGCCTTGTATGTGGTGAGGAGCTCAGGTGTGCCGAGGAAGGACTTCGCACGACGGAGGATGCCCAGTCGGCGACTGGCTTTGGAGGCCAGCTTGGAAATGTGGTTTTCCCAAGAAAGATCATGGCAGATAGTGAGACCCAAAATCTTGAGCGACAGAACTTCTTGGAGAGGATTGTTGAGAAAGTAGATGGGAGGGTTGTCCAGTCGATCTTTTCGGAGAGACATAGTAAGAGTGTGAGATTTGTCAGGATTGAAAGACATGTTCCACTTGTTTGACCAGTCTGTGATTTTGTCCAGGTCTTCAGAGAGTGAGGAGGCAGCAGACTGCCGATCTGAGGGAAGAGGAATGGAGCGGCAGAGAGTGGAGTCATCAGCAAAGAGATAGAGAGGATTTTCGAGAGAGTCAGAGAGATCATTGATGAAGACCAGAAAAAGCACTGGGCCCAGAACACTGCCTTGGGGAACTCCAGCCTGAACACGAAGAGGAGATGAGAGAAACCCATTCAGGGCCACACGTTGACGACGACTAGAGAGGAAGTCCGCCAGCCATGCGTGGAGATTTCCATGGATACCAAAGGAGGAGAGTTTGGTGAGCAGAGCGGGGTGCCAGACCGTGTCGAAGGCACGTGATATGTCGAGGGAGACAGCTCTAATTTCCTGTTTGGCATTGAGGACCTCCATCCATTGTTGAGACAGCAGAAGCAGCATGTCCAGAGTAGAGTGACCTGGTCTGAAACCAAATTGATGATCAGAGATCAAGCCATTGGAGAAGAGGAAAGATTTCATATCCGAAGCAATGATGGATTCCATGACTTTGCTGATAATTGGGAGAAGGCTGATTGGTCTGTAGTTGCTAGGATCTGTTTTTGCACCTTTTTTGTGCAAAGCGGTGATGTTGGCTGATTTCCAAGCAGATGGCAGTTGACCTTGAGCAAAAGAGAGGGTGAAGAGAACAGAGAGAGGGTGAGATAGAGCGGCAGAGCAGGATTTTAGGACCCGTGGGCTGATGCCGTCGGGTCCAGTTGCAGAATCAGAGTCGAGGGTTGACAGAAACTTTTCCACCTTGTCAGGAGGAAAGGACACGGAGTCCAGGAGCAGCAGGGTACGACTGGGTATGGTGGGTACAGAGAGGGATGGGTTTGGGACACAAGATTTAGAGGCAAACACAGAGTTGAGGCATTCAGCTTTTTCACGTGCGGAGTCAGCTGTGTAGCCGTTTGAGGTAAGGGAGGGGATGGAGGGGGAACAAACACCAGAAACGGATTTGACCAGACGCCACCAGGATTTGGAAGAGGGAGACAGATAAGAGAGTTCGGTCTTGAGAACGGAGAGATATTGTTTCCTGGCTCTCCTGAGGGTGGACACACACTTGTTTCGGGCTTTGTGAAAGGAAATGAGATTTCCTTCCGTTGGATTTGCTTTCCAGGAGACGAAGGCAAGTTGTTTCTGGGCAACAGCCTCACCACAAGATTCCGTGTACCATGGACGGGAGGAAGGGTATGACAACTGAAGACGAGATGGGATAAATCTGTGCATGAGAGAGAGCAATTTACTTTGGAAGAATTCCCAGGATGAGTTGATGTCAGAGGTGGTAGAGATGGGAGACCAGTCCAGATGATTGATGGCTGCTTGAAGACCATGCCAGTTGGCCTGAGTGAAATGCCAGACTCGTCGACGCTGAGCAGGCTCCCTGAGGATGGTCAGAGAGATGTCCACTTTAACAAGGACATGATCAGATGATCCGATCGGAGCAGAAGAAGAGCAGCAGACATTTTCAGGGAAGTTAGTCATAACCAAGTCCAGAAGAGAAGATGTTCCGTTGACTGAGATCCGGGTCGGGAAATTGACAGATTGTGTCAGTCCCAGTGAGTCGCAGAAGTCCTTTGCTGAAGAGCCATGGCTGGTGAGAGAGGTACTCACACCCAGCCAACTGGCATGGTGACAATTGAAATCACCACATATGAGGAAGAGAGAGTTGGGATGAGTAGATAGAAGTTGGTCCATATCATCAGACAGCGAGATGTAGATGGAGTCATCACTGTTTGGTGGACGGTACAACACACATATGAACAAGAGGTGGGAGCGAAGGGGAAGCCGTAGCCAGAGGTATTCCTGGGGGTGAGGTGGAGAGAGTGCAGTGCAGGGCAAGTGAGGAAGAGAGTTTTTGATAAAGATAGCAACCCCGCCTCCAGGACGAGGCTCAGGTCTATCATACCGGAGGAGGGAGTAGCCCGGGAGAGATACTATGGAATCAGAGACATCATAAAGGAGGAAAGTTTCTGTTAAGCAGATCACGTCTGGTTTGACAGAAGCAACCTGTATGGAGAGATCAGTTAAGTTTGAACGAAGGCCCCGGATGTTTGAGGTCCATACCGTTAATGAAGAGGAAGGGGGGGCATCAGATACAGAACAGGGGGGAGGAGGGGTAGGGTAAGATGTGGAAGAGGTGGAAGAGATAGGGAGAGCTGTTGAAGGTGTGTCAGAGATTTCAGAATAGCTCGGAGAAAGGGAAGGATGGGGCGGACAAAAGGTTTGATGGTGATTGGGTGAGCCACAATGAGGTGTTATTTGAGGAGGGGGAAGAGCGAGGCAGAAGGTTGGGGGAGATGGAGGTGAGAGTTTGAAGGGGGAAGAAGCGGGGAGGACGCTTTGAGGAGGGGGAGTGAGAGGGGGGAAATTGAGAAGCAATGAGGGTGGGGAGATTTGAAGGGGAGGGGTGAGGGGGGAGTTTGGGAGGGAAGGGACCAGGGGAGGGATTTGAAAGGGATGGGATATGGGGGAGATTTGGAGGGGAGGGGTGAGGCAGGAGTCTAGGAGGGGAGGGGCGAGCGGGCGTCTTGGCGGGGAGGGGTGAGGGGGTAGTTTAGGAGGGAGGGGGCAAGGGGGGAGATTTGAAAGGGATGGGTGATGGGGAAGATTTGGAGGGGAGGGGTGATGGGGAAGATTTGGAGGGGAGGGGTTATGGGGAAGATTTGGAGGGGAGGGGTGAGATTGGATTTTTGAAAGTGTACGATTTATGGGAAACGAACATTTATTGCAAAATGAGTTTCTTGTGACCTTCGAGTTAAAAATACGTTTAAGGACGCTGGATGGAGGATGGATTGCAGGAGAGTTTAGGGAATGTAGAAAAAAGGCACTATAGGAGATGGATATTTTTTGGGGGATGAATTGATTTGGTGAGCAAGTCGAAAGCAGCCTTTTAAAGAAGAAGAAGAAAAAGGTGTTATAAAATATGACGGAATACATAACTTGAGGGGAAAGTGTAAACATTGAAGGTTAATGAGTGAAAACTATCTGGGGAAATGGGGGAGAAACACGTGGTCGAAGAACGAACGAACGAATAAGAATGAATAAACGAATGAGAACAGAGAAGGAAAAAAAATTTTTTTTTTTTTTTTTTTGACTTGAGATTTACACAAGGAAGTAGGCTATGGGTGAAAAGCCTGGGAATACAGAGAACGAAAGTTATTGGATCACAAACGACGGACCGCTGAGAGAAAAACAAAGCCTCAAGGTTGTACAGTGCACACTGTACAAGGCCTCAAGACACGACACGGCAAACAGACGATCAATTTATGAAAGATAAACACCGAGAAACAACCAAAGTTGCACACAATAACTTCACACACCGAAAGATAAATACAGTTTCGACAAAATACAATTGTGAACAGACTTAACTTCGAAAAACGTGGAGACCGTGTGGAGCTTCGAAAATCCCTCCCACCGTCTCCGAGATCTCGCGAGATCTACTGTGGCCAAATAGCTCTACCTTTGACTCATCTGTCCAGAGCACATTGTTCCAGAAGTGCTGGTCTTTGCCTCAGTGTTCATTGGCAAACTTTAGTCTTGCCCTGATGTTCTTTCTGGACAGAAAAGGTTTCCTCCTGGCACACCTCCCATGTAGATCTAATTTGTGCAGCCTCTTTCTAATGGTAGACTCATGCACTTTGACATCAACAGTGGCAAGAGCTACCTGTCGGTCCCGTGATGACATTCTGGGGTTCTTAGAGACTTCTTTCAGCATCTTGCTGTCTGCTCTCGGGCTGAACTTGATGGAGCGACCTGGCCTGAACAAGTTGGCAGTTCTTTGGAAGTTTCTCCACTTGTAGATGATCTTCCGGACAGTCGAATGATTGATTTCAAATTGTTTGGAGGTCTTTTTAAATCCCTTCCCAGACTCGTAGGCATCTATAACCTTCTTTCTGAAGGCCTCAGAGAGCTCTTTTGATCTCGGCATGGTGACGCCGCACACTTCAACAACAAAGAGCAAACCAAACTAAATGTCTGAGGTTTAAATAAGACAGTTTCCTCCAAGATCCTCTCTAACGATGTTCTAATGATTTGCACCTGAGCTGGTGCATCTGATTCTAATTCTAGGTATTTGAAGTAGTGATGAATGTCGGGGTGTACTTACTTTTTCCACATGCGAAATTTGCATTTATGTTTATTTAAATTATACAATGGACTACAAAATGTAAATGTTTCATGATATTTGTTATATTATATCACCTTTATCTCTCAATATTGTTGAAATGAAGATCAAATAGCTGTATGTTGAAATATGTTGAAAAAGTCAAAACTTTACATGGGGTGTACTTACTTTTTCAGGGGACTGTATATATATATATATATATATATATAAAGGCCAAAACTTGATAAGGTTTCATCTTGATAAAGATAAACAAAACTTGATAAAGGCACATGTCAAGTCCCATAACAGCAAATGCTGCATGACTTGTTAGCAACAAGCGTCATCTGCCATGAAAATGCATTGTCTCAGTCCTGCTGATCGCCAATTAGGAGATGAAGTTGCAGTTATGAAGGATAAGGTAAACAAAAAGAGCTACTCTGATTTATGAACGCAACATGATGCTGACATCATGCACAGAGATTATACCAACACATCACCTCCAGACAAGGATTGCCTCTGTGTGACACTCAGGTCTTTGGAGACCAAGATTTATGGTCACAAATAAATGAACGCACAGCTGCAGATCTGGATTTCACAAATATAATTCATGAAATTACCCAGCAGCAACTGGAGAATGTTTTCAACAAGTTGGAAAATCCAATTGAACGACTTGGTGTAATTGATTAGGATTTCCTATCCACCTGGGGTTACTCAAAAATCCTAACCACTTGGGGACATCTAGTAAAACCTAGCCGCATGGTGACAACTAGGAAAGCCTAGCCACATGGGGACAACTAGGAAAGCCTATGCACATGGGGACAACTAGGAAAGCCTAGCCACCTGGAGACAACTCGGAAATCCTCGCCACCTGGGGACAACTAGAAAAGCCTAGCCACTTGGGGACAACTGGGAAAGCCTAGCCACATGGGGACAACTCGGAAAGTCTAGCCACCTGGGGACAACTAGGAAAGCCTAGCCACCTGGGTGCAATTAGGAAAGCCTGGCCACCTGGGGACGACTAGGAAAGTCTAGCCACCTGGGGAAAACGAGGAAAGCCTTGCCATCTGGGTGCAACTAGGAAAGCCCAGCCACCTGGGCACAACTGGGAAAGCTTAGCCACCTGGGGACAACTCAGAAAACCTAGCCACTTGGGGACAACTGGAAAAGCTTAGCCACCTGGGGACAACTTGGAAAACCTATCCACTTGGGGACAACAAGGAAAACCTCGCCACCTGGGGCCAACTGGGAAAGCTTAGCCACCTGCGGACAACTCAAAACCTAACCATTTGGGGGATAACTGGGAAAGCCAAGCCACCTGGGGACAACTCGGAAAACCTATCCACCTGGGGACAACTAGGAAAATGTAGCCACCTGGGGACAACTAGGAAATCCTAGCCACCTGGTGTAACTAGGAAAACCTAGCCACCTGGTGTAACTACGAAATTCTATCCACCTGGGTTATCTGGGAAATTCAAGCTACCTGATGTAACTAGGAAATCCTAGCCACCTGGTGTGGTTGATTAGGTGAAAGCTGATTGGTTATGTATTGGCTGCCAATGTATTACACCTTGAATGAAGCCAAGAAGAGTGAATTTTTTTGCCAAGAAGGGTGGAACCAGACGACAGCAAGCAATAATTGTTTTTCACTCTTTTCTTGTGTAAGCCCTTAGCAAGGGACAGGGTGTTACTTTCTTCTAATTCTCCTTCATGGAGTGAAGGAACTTGATTGTTTTCGAAATCTAAAGAAAGTTTTAGGCGGGACATGTGCAATGTTTTGGACACTCAAGGACACAACAGACGATAAAAGCTATCATGGGAGTTACATGCCCCCCGTGTGTGGGGACTTTCTCAAATACAGCCTTTTCAAGGTGATGCTGATTCGGAAGATTTGCCAAACTGATACTTTTGATCAGAGTTTCAGTTGGCAGTTTCAACTCCACTCCAGACTGTGTTAAAAAGCTGTTGTGGTGTGGGGCCATCAATGCGACAAAACAAACACACACGCACACATCTCGTTTTTTCATTTCTGTTCCTCACAATTCTATCTCTTTTACACACACACACACGCACGCACGCACACACACACACACACACACACACACACACACACACACACCGGGGGTGGGTGGGTGACATGTGGAGATGAGACACTACCTTACTATAATCTTCTAATGTTGACACTCTGTTACCCCTTTATCCTTGTCCTAACAAAACTGAGCAGATCGGTGCATCCCTGATGTCAAGCAATGTGGGCAGTAGCTTGTTCATTGGAATTGCTGGATCTGGTGCGGCAGGAGGTATCGCCATCGGGGGCTTCGAGTGGAATGTGCGTTAACAGTGTAACGACTTTAGAGATCTGCTTTGAACCCTCACAAGCAATAACCTATAGCACTCACCCTCAAATTAAGAATAATCTCATTGCTATTAAATAATGACTTTCATTGATCAATAACAAATGACCACAGGTATTCACCAAACGATAACAATGTGGCAGGAAGTAAGAGCACACAAGATAACGATTTTTGGATCAAACACAAAGTTTCACCCCTTTGTTACTTGGGTATCAAATACAACATGAAGCAAGTTAACCCGAGGTGGTTGTATCTCTATTTCTCGATGTTCACTTTGAGTGTGTCTGTCAGGCTGCCTGGGTGCTCGTTCTTTTGGGCTGGGTCTTCATGCCAGTGTACTTGAGAGCTGAAGTGGCCACCATGCCTGAGTTTCTACAAAAGCGACTAGGTGGACAGCGGATCCGCATATACCTTTCTTTGCTCTCTCTACTGCTGTACATCCTCACCAAGATATCGGTGTGGATCTAATGGAAAGGAAAATGTCATTTAAAAAATACCCAAATTGGTATTCCTCTGATTACACTAACTGATGTACCCTTTTCTCCTGCACCCGTTTTCCTTTTATGTCACTCTTTTACCAACAGGCAGACCTATTTTCTGGCGGCCTTTTTATACAAGTGTCTCTTGGTTGGAATCTTTACCTTTCCATCATTGCCCTGCTTCTTCTGACTGCAGTCTTCACCATTGCTGGTAGATTTCTAGCTTGGCAACTGCCCCTTTGTTCATTATATTCCCTCTTTGTGCCACTTTTCCCATTCAAAGTTCATTTTTTAATAAAAAGCAAAGATGAACAAAGTGCAATTATCTTAACAATATATATATACACACACACACATGATACATGCACAGTCATCTTCATACTTGATTTGATTTTTATTTACAGGAGCGAGGCTTATAAAAGAGCAAGGTAGAACTGACAATGGGGAAAACATCAGGGGAATGAACAAACAGGAAAAGAGGAGAAGGGGGAGAGTTGGAAACAAAAAACTAGCAAGTAAGGTTGGGCTAGGAAAGGTTAATGGCAGTAATAAAGAACACGAGTCAGAATTGGGGATGACAAGAGATGGCAGTCCATTACTTGAGGGAAGAGTGAGACAGAACAGCCTCTGGAAGGCTGTGGTTCCAAAGATGGGAGAAGCGAGGAATAAAGGAGTTGAGTTCTGTGGTTAGCCTGGATTTTGGAAGCCTAACCAGGAGGAGGTTACTCGAAGAACGTGTGCATTCTGCAGTAGATAGGGATGGTTGTAGGAATGACAAAGCAGAGGAAAAAATATCGGAGAATAGAAGGGAGAAAACAGATCACCACCAATCTTCCTGCGATGTGAGAGCAACAGACCAAGAGCTTCGGCCTCATCACGCGAGTTTTCCAATAATTGTGAAAGGTTTTTATTCCAGAGAACCCAGGTGAGCCAGATGTGATGGTGGGAGCCCACTCATAGTGGACAGCAGTACTCCATTAAGCTACAGATATGGGTCTTGTAAACTCTGAGTAGCTCTAGGATTGAAGGACATGTTCCATTTATCAGATCAGTGTCTATAATCATTTCCAGATCAAAGACTTGGATCGATGGAGGATGCCTGGTCTGTGGCTGGATTTGGAGGCCATTTTTTCTATGTGGTCAGCTTAGGAAAGGTCACTGATGATGGTGAGACCTATAACTTCAAGTTTCATGGGGGTAAATTTAATCTACCTAATAGGTAGGGTACAAAAACAAAATCAAAGGTAGGGATTGGAGATGACCTGAGATTGTGGTACACCATTCGCTTTGTGCCCTGAAGGGAAGAGTGCAATTGAACAGTCATCAGAAGGCTTTTCTGCAAATGGAAACTTGAAAGAGCAATCAGAGATTGCAGACCCTCGCCAGGACGTGTTTTCAGTGGTTTTAAAGGCTGTGTTAAAACAAATATGGCGGCCGTACCACGTGACCGATGACGTCATCATTATTATTTTTTTCTCCACCAATTTATCCCGAGATGATGCTCAAGAAATTTCATCTTGATAGGATGAAGTTTTATACTTGTCAAATTATGACATCACAATGGAGGCACCGATGACATCATCATTAACATATGTTATTCCACATGGAGAGTTCTTTACAATGAGCCATGTCTCAATTTTTTCTATGCAGCGCTTTCGGAGATATAGAGGTGCAAATGTTTTCGGTTTTTCCAAGATGGCGGCCGGAACCACGTGATTAATGACGTCATCATTTTTTTTCTCCACCAATTTATTCCAAGAAGACGCTCAAGAAATATAATCTTGATCGGATGAACTTTTGTACTTGTCGAATTCTGACGTCATAATGGGGGCACCTATGACATCATCATTAACATATGTTATTCCCATGAAGAGTTATTTACAATGAGCCATGTCTCAATTTTTTCTATGCAGCACTTTCGGAGAAAAAGAGGTGCAAAGTTTTTCGGTTTTTCCAAGATGGCGCCCATAACACGTGACCTATGACATTGTAGCGTGGTGCTACGCACGCAACTTGTTTGCCAAAGAAGGTAAGCCACAACGCGTAGGGTCAAAAGAGTCTTTATTGTAAAGCTCAAACTGTAGCACTGACTTGCTCGGGGCTGCGAGCCCCGTGTATATCCCGAGGCCACGCCTACCCCTCGGGCGTGGCCGACACCCTCTTGGTGCGCGGAATGATGTCAGCGAGCCATCGTGTCCGCCACACGCGCCCCCCCAGAATTCCCGCGCACCTGAAGGGTCAGTTTGGCGAACGGGGCAAACGGATGACCCGGCCGAAGCGCCCTCTGGCGGCTGGCGGCGTCTGGGATGCCGCGATGCCGACTGGGATGCCGCTGGCGGCATCTGGGATGGGTGCAGGACAGGGTGGTGGCGTGCCGTTGGGGCTGGGCGGTGCCGGCGGTCCGGCCGCCGGGGGGCGGCCCCGACGCGGGGGCCAAGCCACTGGCGGGGGGTGGTCCACGTCGAGGTGGGCCGGCTTGAGGCGGTCCACGGAAACGCGGTCAGGAGTACCGCCGATGTCCAGGGTGAAGTGTTTCGCCCCGGTCTCCAGCACGCTGAAGGGCCCGTCGTACGGGGGCCACAGCGGTGTCCGGTGGGCGTCGTGGCGGACGAACACGTACTCCGCCGTGCGAAGCTCCGGGGTGACGTGCGTTGGCGGGCACCCGTGGTGCGCCGTCGGCACCGGGGCGAACCTCTGGGCGGTCTCCTGCAGTGCGGAGCGCTGCTGCGCCGTGGACCATGGTGCCGTGGAGTCGGGGAGGAACTCGCCCGGCACCCGCAGCGGTTGTCCGAAGACCAACTCCGCCGCGGATGCGCGCAGGTCGTCCTTGGGCGCCGTCCTGGGGCCCAGCAGGACCCAGGGGAGCCTGTCGACCCAGCCGCCGTCGCGGAGGGTGGCCCGGAGCGCGGCCTTTAAGGAGCGATGGAAGCGCTCGCACAGGCCGTTGGCCTGGGGGTGGTAGGCCGTGGTGCGGTGCAGCTGGACGCCGAGCCCCCGCGCGACCGCCCCCCCAGAGCTCCGAGGTGAACTGGGGGCCGCGGTCGAACGAGATGTCCGAGGGGGCGCCGAACCGGGCAACCCAGGTGGCGATGAACGCCTGCGCGACGTCCGCCGCCGTCGTCGCCGCCAAAGGCACGGCCTCCGGCCACCGGGTGGTGCGGTCCACCATGGTGAGGACGTGGGTGAAACCCCGCGAGGGGGGCAGAGGTCCCACCAAGTCCACGTGAACGTGGTCGAACCGACGTTCGGGCACAGTAAACGGGGCCAACAGGGCCTGGGTGTGGCGGTGCACCTTCGCGCGCTGGCACGCGAGGCACGTCCTGGTCCAATCGCGGACGGTCTTACGGAGGCCATGCCAGACGAACTTGTCGGCGACCAGCCTCTGGGAGGCCTTCGTGCCCGGGTGGGACAGGCCGTGGATGGCGTCAAAAACCCGGCGCTGCCAGCCCGCGGGCACGATGGGGCGAGGCCGGCCGAGGGAGACGTCGCACAAGAGGGCCGTGCCTGCGCCGTCGAACGGCACCTCGGTGACGCGGAGGCCCGTGACGGCGGTCCTCAAGGCCTGGACGTCGGGGTCGGCGGTCTGGTCCGCCGCCATCCGGGCATAGTCGATCCCGAGGTGGACCGCGTGGGCGACGGACCGGGAAAGGCAATCCGCCACTGGGTTGTCCTTCCCCGCGACGTGCCGGATGTCCGTCGTGTACTCGGACACGGCCGAGAGGTGACGCTGCCGGGCCGACCACAGCTCGGCGGCCTTGGCCATCGCGAAGACCAGGGGCTTGTGGTCGACGAAGGCCATGAACGAACGGCCCTCGAGCAGATGGCTTAAATGCCAGACCGCCAGGTGAAGCCCGAGGAGCTCGTGGTCGAAGGTACTGTACCGCCGTTCGTGCGGGCGGAGCTGCCGGCTGAAAAACACCAGCGGCTGCCAAGCTCCCTTCACCCATTGCTCGTGCACCGCGCCCACCGCATAGTCCGACGCGTCGGTGGTGAGGGCGATCGGTGCATCGGGCGCCGGGTGCGCGAGCATGGTGGCGTTAGTCAAGGCGAGCTTCGCGCCCGTGAACGCCGCGTCCATCGGTTCGGTCCAAGCAACGTCACCTTTGCCCGGCTTCCCCCAGAGGGCCTCGTGCAGGGGGCGCAGGAGCTGGGCGATGCGGGGCAGGAACCGGTGATAAAAGTTCACCATGCCCAGGAACTCCTGGAGCCCCTTGATCGTGCGGGGGCGCGGAAACCCCCTGACCACCTCCACCTTGGCCGGTAAGGGGATGGCCCCGTGCCTGGTGACGCGGTGCCCCAAAAAGTCTATTTCGGCGACGCCGAACCGGCACTTGGCGGGGTTGATGATCAGGCCATGCTGGCCCAGGCGTTCGAAGAGCGTGCGGAGATGGCGGAGGTGCCCCTCACGGGAAGCGCTTGCGACGAGGATGTCGTCCAGGTAGACGTAAACGAAATCCAAGTCGCGCAAGACGCTGTCCATCAGCCACTGGAACGCCTGAGCCGCATTCTTCAACCCGAAGGGCATCCGCAGAAACTCGAAGAGGCCGAATGGTGTAATGACGGCCGTCTTCGGTATGTCTTCCGGCCTGACGGGGACCTGGTGGTAGCCGCGGATGAGGTCCACCTTGGAAAAGAGGGACATTTTCGCCAATCGGGCGGAAAAGTCCTGGATGTGAGGGACCGGGTAGCGGTCGGGGGTGGTAGCATCGTTGAGGCGGCGGTAGTCCCCGCACGGCCGCCATCCCCCGCCGGGCTTCGGCACGATGTGCAGCGGTGATGCCCAAGCGCTATTGGAGCGCCGCACGATGCCCAGCCGCTCCAGCGTAGCGAACTCCACTTTCGCCACCGCGAGCTTCGTCGGCACGAGGCGGCGTGCCCGTGCGTAGACCGGTGGCCCGACGGTGGGGATGTGATGCTCCACCCCATGCTTGACGGCCACCGCCGAGAAGGTGGGCCGCGTGAGGGCCGGGAAACTGGCGAGGAGGCGGGTAAAGTCATCCGCTGCCGGAAGCGTACAAACCAAACTCGCCGGGACGGAACCGTTTAGCAAGCCGCTTGGTGAGCCGCTCGGTGAGCCGGTCAGTGAGCCGCTCAACGAGCTGCTCAGCGAACAAGCGAGCGAGCTAAAGGTTTCGGCCTGGACGAGCCTTCTGTGCTTCACGTCCACCAACAACCCATTTGCACATAGGAAGTCCGCACCGAGCAATGCCATGGGCACGCTGGCGGTTACGAACTACCATTGAAAGCGCTGCCTTCCGAACCGCAGGGAGAGGCAGCGCTTCCCGAATGTGCGTATGGGTGTACCGTTGGCTGCAAGCAACGCGAGGCCCCGGCCCGCAGTTCGCTTGTCGGACATGTGGGCTGGGATGACGCTTACCTGTGCTCCTGTGTCGCAGAGGAAGCGGCGCCCGGACAACGTGTCCGTAATGAATAAGAGGCTGCCAGAATTGCCGACGCTCAGGGCCGCTACCGAGCGTCGGCTCGGTCGTTTCCCGACTTGCCAAACGAGCACGGCGGGCAACACTTCATAGCCTTGTGGCCGAACCTGGCATGGAAACGGCACCAGGCTTGCGGCGGGAGCGGCGGAGGACGCGGCTTTCGCCGCTGCAGTGGTGGTGGGCGGGGCGTGGCGGCGACCACGAGGTGTGCATGCGCATCAGCCTCGGGATCCACAAGGTGTGCATGCGCATCAGCCTCGGGATCCGCGACGGCCGCACCGAAGCTCGCCCGCGTGTCACAAGCCGCGAAAAACTTGTCGGCCTCGACGGCCAGAGCGCGGGGTTCCCCTATTTTGGAACCGGCCAACGCGAGGCGTATCTGTGCCGGTAGCTGGCGTAGAAAAAGCGCCCGGAATAAAAAATCTGGGGCTTTGTCACCCAGCAACGACAGCATGTAGTCCATCCGTACCGATGGTCATGTGTCGCCGAGTTCGGGAAGGTCCAGGAGGCGGTCCGCCCGTTCGAGCTCCGTGAGGCCGAACGTGGCGATGAGGAGACGTTTGAGCGCCGTGTACTTGTGCTCCGCCGGTGGGTGCCGCAGGATGGACATGACTCGGGCGGCCGTGCCGGGCCCGAGGGCGGCGATCACGTGATAGTAACGCGTCTCGTCCGCCGTTATTCCTCGAAGCTGGAACTGTGCTTCGGCCTGCACGAACCATACCTCAGCCTGTGCTTCCCAAAACTCAGGGAGCTTTACCGCGACCGCGTTGCTGGCCATGGCGCGTTCTGTGGTCAGCGACGGCTGAACCAAAAGGGGTCACCAGTGTAGCGTGGTGCTACGCACGCAACTTGTTTGCCAAAGAAGGTAAGCCACAACGCGTAGGGTCAAAAGAGTCTTTATTGTAAAGCTCAAATTGTAGCACTGACTTGCTCGGGGCTGCGAGCCCCGTGTATATCCCGAGGCCACGCCTACCCCTTGGGCGTGGCCGACACCCTCTTGGTGCGTGGAATGATGTCACCGCGCCAGCGAGCCATCGTGTCCGCCACAACATCATAATTATCATTTAAAAATTCTACAGGTGGAATCTCAGGGCTGAGAGAATGGTTAGGATAACCGCAGATGGGATGGGATAAATAAGTGCAGGAGAAAGAAAGAACGCTTATGCGAAATATTACAAGGCCGAAAAAATTTCTGATGTTCTGGAGATGGCAGCCCAATGCTTTTGTGAGAGGCAAGTTGAGGAGTCAGAGAGGCAGAGGAGGAACAAGGGAGATTGAATGGGAAGTTAGTCGTGATCAGGTCTAGGAGGGAGTATGTGCAAGTGGCAGAAATCTGTTGGAAAATTTACACATCAGGTCAGACACACAGTCACCGAAGACCTGTGCTGCAACAAAATGGCTGCTTTTTGCAGAGATAATACCCAACCAGCTGGTATGGTGCCAATCGAAGTCACCACAGATGAGGAACAAATAATTGGGTTAGGTGGTTATGAGTTGATCCATGTTTGTGGGAATTGAGGTAATCCTTCTGATTGTTTTCATTTTGATATTTGTAATGATTGTTTTTCAAATGTTTGTGGATGATTTATTCTTTGGCGCTGATGATGATTGGAAGAAAGCTGTTTGGGCAATGCTTGTCTCAATGTCAGATGTATCCTGATCATATTTCCACATGGTTGGGCAGATGCCTGTATTGTAGTGAAACTGAAACAGCTTGTCCAGAATGGCTGGTAGTTTTGAAGCAAAGGCCTTAAGCACCTTTAGTTTGAATGTACCCTGGATGTACCCGGCCAATCGCCTTAGCAGTCATACACTTTTTGATCAATGACTGGTGAATTTAATCAGCTGTACCATGGCACACACACTACTCACAATGAGTTAGGGATATTGGCAGGTTCTTCGGTGTAGTTGATTTTGTGTATTAATTATGTTGAAAAAAGTTGTTGGTCCTAATTCTATGGTTATTAATGAGTGTGAAAAAACACAGCATTCTTGATTTCAATATTTATTGGTTACAACAAGTCCCGTCATATGGGTGATACCCCCAAAACCATAAATTCAGGATTTCAGTTGCGTGTGTTCCCACCATTTGCAGCGATCACCGCTTGACACCGACTCCTCATACTCCTCACCAGCCTCATGATGTTGATCTGCAGAAGTGCGTTCCACTCCTCCACCAGTGCCGCGCGGAGTTCAGCTAGGTCACGTGGTTGCACGGCACGTGCATCCAGATGCTGCTTCAGTTGGGTCCCAGACATGCTCGATTGGGTTCAGGTCGGGTGACAAGGCCGGCCACTCCATGTGAGGAACCCCGACTTCCTGAAGACGAGCTGTGACGATTCTGGCTCGGTGAGGAGGCGCGTTGTCATCCATGAAGATGAAATCTGGGGTACGTTGAGTGTACTGAGGGATGATAATGGGGTCTATGATGTCCCGCAGGTAAGAACGGCCAGTAACTGTCCCATCTACAAACACCAGTGCCGTTTTGCGCTAACTGGCGATGCCTGCCCAGACTGTTACGCCACCTCCTCGAAAGCGGTGCCTCGGGACCATGTTGACCTCGGCGTACCGTTTACCTTGCCATCTCCAGTGATGTCGGTGGCCATCTTTTCTGTGCAGGGTGATCCGGGATTCATCAGTGAACAGGATGGACGACCACTGCTGCATGGTCCAGGTGACGTGGTCTTGTGCCCACTGCAAACGGTTAACATGGTGTCTTGCCGTCAGTGGTGTCACCTGCAACGGACGTCTAGCATTCAACTCAAAGCGGTGGAGTCGGTTGCCGATGGTTTGTCTGGACACCCTGGTACCCCTGGCCTCTCGCAAACGTGATTGAAGCTGCAGAGCGCTCACATCTCGGTGCCAGAGAGCGTAGGTCCTCAGGTACTGGTCATCGTTCCGATCGGTGACACGTGGAGCTCCACTCCTGGGTCGATTCCGAACGCTGCCAGTGCCTGTATGCTTCGTAGCCAACCTGCTGATGACACTCTGTGACACGCCAAATTAGACGGCGACATCAGACTGCCTACTGCCGACATGCAGGCGGGCTATGGCTAGGTGGCGCTCCTCGTCTGTTAAGCGACGTCGTGTACGCATTGTTGGTCGAATGGTGTACTGGGCAATATTCCTCAACAATACCTGCCTTTATACCCCCAGAAATGCACAAATGTATGCTGTTTTGACCATGATTGTGAATTTGAGTTTTTGAGTATTGACCCCCATAGGACAAACAAACAGTGTACCGTGAGCACATTTCATACAGAACACAAAACAAGGTGATTGCATAACCCACATACAATGGTCTGCCTATCCCAAAAATCAGTGAAGTGAAACACACACCCCTATAAAAAAAATCAACTCACTCCCACATATCCCTAACTTATTGTGAGTAGTGTATATGTGGTGGGATTGCTGCGAAGATGTCAAGTTGAAATAGTTGTCTTTATTAAAGGTACTCAAGAACAACTCGGCTCTATCTTTTGCCCATGCACATTGGGCTCTGTCTTATTTACTGCCTCACACCAAAGGTGGACAGAGGTTACGTTTTGTCTGTCTGTTTGTTACTTGCGAAAATCGAAGATTTTTCAAGTATATTGATTGGTCGTGTGCGTTATTCTGTCGGTTTGTTTGTCTGTTTGTCAATCACCTACAGGTCTTCATTAAACCGATCTTCATGAAACATCACCAAAAATCCACATTTTCGAAGTTAAGTTCACAATTGTATTTTTGTCGAAACTGTATTTATCTTTCGGCGTGTGTATCTATAGTGTGTCCCGAGGAAGATTCTCGGTGTTAATCTTTCATACCTGTATAAAAAATCGGCGTGCTGTGTTTTTTGCGCCCAAGTACCTTATTTCCTACCTTGAGGCTTTATTTTCTCTCAGCGGTCGATTGTGGTCCATTTATTCGTTCTCAGTTTTTCCCAGTCTTTTCACCCCATACCTCCTTGTTTAAAATCTTAACTAAACAACAACAAAAAAAAACATTTCCTTCTTTGTTCTTATTCGTTCGTTCGTTCTTCGACCACGTGTTTCACCCTCAATTCCCCAGATAGTTTTCACTGTTCAATTTTAAAATGTTTAAACTTTCCCCTGAAGTGCTATATTCTGTCATATATTATAACACTTTTTTGTTCTTCTTCTTTAAAAGGTTGCTTTCGAATTGCTCACCAAATCTATTCATTCCAAAAAAAAATTCCATCTCTTACAGTTCCTCTTTCCTACATTCCCTAAACTCACCTGCACTCCACCCCCCCCCCCCACCCCCCACCCTCCAGCGTCCTTAAACGTATCTCTGACTCGAAGGTCACAAGAAACTCATTTTGCAATAAATGTTCGTTTCCCATTAATCGCACAACACTTTCTAAAATCCAAACTCACCCCTCCCCTCCTAGACTCCCCCTCGCCCCTCCCCTCCTAAACAACCCCCTCATCCCTCCCCTTGAAATCTCCCCCATCACCCATCCCTTTCAAATCCCCCCCCTTGCCCCTTCCCTCCTAAACTCCACCCTAACCCCTCCCCTCATAAACTCCCTCCTCGCCCCTCCCCTTCAAATCTCCCCACCCTCATTTTATCTCCATTTCCCCCCTCTCACCCCTCCTCCTCAGTGTCCTCCCCACTTCTTCTCCCTTCCAACTCTCACCTCCATCTCCCCCAACCTTCTTCCTCACTCTGTCCCCCCTTCAAATAACACCTCACTGTGCCTCACCCAATCACCATCAAACCTTTTGCCCGCCCCATCCTTCCCTTTCCCCAAGCTATTCTGAAGTCTCTGACACACTTTCAACCGCTCTCCCTACCGCTTCCTCCTTTTCCACATCTTACCCTCCCCCCCACCCTCCCCCCCCCCCCCGTTCTGTATCCGATGCTCCCCCTTCCTCTTCATTAATGGTATGGACCTCAAACATCCGGGGCCTTCACTCAAACTTAACTGATCTCTCCATTAAGGTTGCTTCTGACAAACCAGACTACATCTGCTTAACAGAAACGTTCCTCCTTCATGATGTCTATGATTCCTTAGTATCTCTCCCGGGTTACTCCCTCCTCCGGTATGATAGACATGAGCCTCGTCCTGGAGGTGGGGTTGCTATCTTTATCAAAAACTCTCTTCCTCACTCGCCCTGCACTGCACTCTCTCCACCTCGCCCCCAGGAATACCTCTGGCTACGGCTTCCCCTTCGCTCCCACCTCTTGTTCATATGTGTTTTGTACCGTCCACCAAACAGTGATGACTCCATCTACATCTCGCTGTCTGATAATATGGACGAACTTCTATCTACTCATCCCAAATCTCTCTTCCTCATATGTGGTGATTTCAATTGTCACCATGCCAGTTGGCTGGGTGTGGGTACCTCTCCCACCAGCCATGGCTCCTCAGCAAAAGACTTCTGCGACTCACTGGGACCGACACAATCTGTCAATTTCCTGACCCGGATCTCAGTCAACGGAGCATCTTCTCTTCTAGACTTGGTTATGACAAACTTCCCTGCAAATGTCTGCTGCTCTTCTTCTGCTCCAATCGGCTCATCTGATCATGTGATTGTTAAAGTGGACATCTCTCTGACCATTCTCAGAGAGCCTCCTCAGCATCGACGAGTCTGGCATTTCACTCAGGCCAACTGGCATGGTCTTCAAGCAGCCATAAATCATCTGGACTGGTCGCCCATCTCTACCACCTCTGACATCAACTCATCCTGGGAATTCTTCCATGAAGTAAATTGCTCTCTCTCTCATGCACTGATTTATCCCATCTCGTCCTCAGTTGTCATACCCTTACTCCCATCCATGGTACACTGAATCTTGTGGTGAGGCAGTTGCCCAGAAACAACTTGCCTTCGCCTCCTGGAAAGCAAATCCAACGGAAGGAAATCTCATTTCCTTTCACAAAGCTCGAAACAAGTGTGTGTCCACCCTCAGAAGAGCCAGGAAACAATATCTCTCCACTCTCAAGACCGAACTCTCAAACCTGTGTCCCTCTTCCAAATCTTGGTGGCGTCTGGTCAAATCTGTTTCTGGTGTTTGTTCCCCCTCCATCCCCTCCCTTACCTCAAACGGCTACACAGCTGATTCCGCACGTGAAAAAGCTGAATGCCTCAACTCTGTGTTTGCATCTAAATCTTGTGTCCCAAACCCATCCCTCTCCTTACCCACCGTACCCACTCGTACCCAGCTGCTCCTGGATTCTGTGTCCTTTCCTCCTGACAAGGTGGAGAAGCTTCTGTCAACCCTCGACTCTGATTCTACAACTGGACCTGACGGCATCAGCCCAGCCCACAGGTCCTAAAATCCTGCTCTGCCTCTCTTTCACTCCCTCTCTCTGTTCTCTTCACCCTCTCTTTTGCTCAAGGTCATCTGTCATCAGCTTGGAAATCAGCCAACATCACCACTTTACACAAAAAATGTGCAAAAACAGATCCTTGCAACTACAGACCAATCAGCCATCTCCCAATTATCAGCAAAGTCATGGAATCCATCATTGATTCAGATATGAAATCTTTCCTCTTCTCCAATGGCTTGATCTCTGATCATCAATTTGGTTTTCGACCAGGTCACTCTACTCTGGACATGCTGCTTCTGCTGTCTCAACAATGGATGTAGGTCCTCAATGCCAAACAGCAAATCAGAGCAGTCTCCCTTGACATATCACATGCCTTCGATACGGTCTGGCACCCCGCTCTGCTCACCAAACTCTCCTCCTATGGTATCCATGGAAATCTTCACGCATGGCTTGCGGACGTCCTCTCTAGTCGTAGTCAACGTGTGGCCCTGAATGGGTTTCTCTCATCTCCCCTTCCTGTTCAGGCTGGAGTTCCCCAAGGCAGTGTTCTGGGCCCTGTGCTTTTTCTGGTCTTCATCAATGATCTCTCTGACTCTCTTGAAAATCCTCTCTATCTCTTTGCTGATGACTCCACTCTCTGCCGCTCCATTCCTCATCCCCTCAGATCGGCAGTCTGCAGCCTCTTCACTCTCTGCAGACCTGGACAAAATCACAGACTGGGCAAACAAGTGGAACGTGTCTTTCAATCCTCACAAATCTCAGACTCTTACTATGTCTCTCCGAAAAGACCGACTGGACAACCCTCCCATCCACTTTCTGAACAATCCTCTCCAAGAAGTTCTTTCACTCAAGCTTTTGGGTCTCACTATCTGCCATGATCTTTCCTGGGAAAACCACATTTCAAATCTGGCCTCCAAAGCCAGTCGCCGACTGAGCATCCTCCGTCATGCGAAGTCCTTCCTTGGCACACCTGAGCTCCTCACCACATACAAGGCTTTCATCCGCAGCTCAATGGAATACTGTTCTCCCCTCTGGGCCGGTGCTCCTGCCTCACACCTAGCTCGGCTTCACGCTGTTGAAACCAAAGCTTTCAGAATCATTGGATTCTCCCGCGATGAAGCTAACTCCGAGGGCCTCTCGCTTACTCACTGCAGGCAGGTTGGTGGTCTTTCCGTCTTCTACCGACTCCTCTCCGGCCTTGCTCCCCCAGCTCTCTCTCTGTCCCCCAAATATTCCTGCAGGTCGCACAAGATCTGCCTGCATCCCTCTTATGGTTAAACTGCCAAAATCAAGACTCTCTGCTCACCTTCTCTCCTTCATTCCTCTTTTCTCCCACCTCTGGAACAAACTCCCCCACTCTCTTCAATTCCACTCCTCCCTCCAGGTCTTTAAAACAGCTGTTCACCACCATCTCTTATCTTCCCCCATCGAAAACCTTGATCTTTTCTACCCCCGGTAATTCACCCCAGAGTCCTTGCAGTGTTCATATGTTTTATTCCTCTCCCACCTCCCCCCAAGTCCTCCCGATGTCCCTGCTCTCAAATGTTGTGTTTGTGTCCTTCCCCCTCTCTCCCCATCTTGTCTGCCGCTCCCCTTGTTTTTTGTGTTTTGTGTGTCGGTTTGTCTTTTTGTGTGATTAATGTTAGCTTTCACGAGCCTCGATCTTGTATACAAAAAAAAAAAAAAAAAAAAAGATCTACACTACCGGTCAAAAGTTTTAGAACACCTCAATTTTTCCCGTTTTTATTGAAATTTACGCAGTTTAATGTCTCAATGTACTCTGAATTTAAGCATAGAACAAATAAACAATTGGAGATAAAAAATAAATCATAGAATCATTTTATTTAACAAAATTTAATTTAAATTTTTGACTCGGCAAAGTAGCCACCTTTTGCAGATATAACCGCCGAACACACTCGTGGCATTCTTTCTACAATGGAAATCAAATATTGTTCGGGAAGTTCTTCCCAACACTTGCAGAAGTTCCCATAAATGTGTTGCACTTGTAGGTTGCTTTGCTTTCACCCTTCTGTCCAGTTCATCCCAAACCAGCTCGATGGGGTTTAAGTCTGGAGACTGTGCTGGCCATTCCATGATTTGAAGCCTACCGTCTTGTTCTTTTCCTCGAAGGTAGTTTTGACATAGCCTGGAGGTGTGTTTAGGGTCATTATCTTGCTGTGGGATGAACCCCTGACCAACTAGGTGTGTACCAGAGGGTATTGCATGGCGCTGCAAAATGCTGTGGTAGCCGTTTTGGTTCAGGGTGCCAGTCACTCTGTGCAAGTCGCCGACTCTGGATCCAACGAAAGAGCCCCAGACCATCATGCTTCCTCCTCCATGTTTGACAGTTGGTGTCACACACTGAGGAACCATCCTTTTGCCTACTCGACGGCGTACAAAAACCCTGCGTGATGAACCAAAGATATAAATTTTTATTCATCGGTCCATAAGACCTTCTTCCAGTCTTCAGTAGTGCACTGGCGGTGCTTCATGGCCCAGGCAAGCCTCTTTTTCTTATTTTGCCATCTTAACAATGGCTTTCTTACTGCCACTCGACCTGTAAAACCTGCAGCTCGAAGTCTTCTCTTCACAGTTGAAACTGAGACTTGTTTACTTCGACCAGTGTTAAGCTGTGCTTGAAGCTGTTGTCCTGTGAGCCGCCTATCACACAAGCTGTTGACTCTCAGAAACTTGTCTTCTGATTCTGTTGTGGCTTTGGGTCTGCCAGACCTCTTCCTGTCAGAGTTTCCTCCAATTTCCAAGTGCCTTTTGATGGTGTAGGCAACTGTACTCACTGACACCTTGGCTTACTTTGCAATTTATCTAAAGGAAAGACCTACACTTTTAAGGGTTATAATGGTCTGTCTGTCTTCCTTTGTTAATTGCCTTTTTCTCACCATTATGACAGCAATATACTACTTCCTGCAGTGCAATATTGTCCAAATAATGCTTCAGATGGTGTAATAACAGTCTGTTCCAATACTGCTTTTATACAGACAGGGGGTTTGTAATCAAGTAATCAGCAGAGGTTGGGACACCTGTTAGAATTGTTTGCATCAACTTTCAAGGCTTCATTTACTTACATTGCTGCAGAACAGCTGTAAGTTGTT
Source organism: Myxine glutinosa (assembly GCF_964187855.1). Taxonomy (NCBI): domain Eukaryota; kingdom Metazoa; phylum Chordata; class Myxini; order Myxiniformes; family Myxinidae; genus Myxine; species Myxine glutinosa. The sequence continues at coordinate 147,848,081 of NC_136261.1, read as the reverse complement.
AACCCATTACTTGTTCCCTGAAGAAGGCCTTTTTCACAATATAACTGTGCAATTTACATTATTTTCCCGTTTTTGCTAACCTAAACTTTTTTTAAAACCTCGAACAGTTTACTGCTTACCTTTGTACCATTTCAGGTTATTCACTGGACTTGAATTGCTTAAATTTCAATAAAAACTGGAAAAATTGAGGTGTTCTAAAACTTTTGAGCGGTAGTGTAGGTAATGGTATTTAGACATGGTGTTTCATCACCAGCCATCAATTCAGATGGGAACACCAAACAGATCAACATATGATGATGTTCTTGGGGACTTCCTGGACCACCTTTGACTTACACCACCACACCCTGGCTTCTGATGGGTCTGCTCGTGACACAGGACATACCCATGGAAGGTGAGTGTAAATTAAACCTGGATGCTTTTTATCAGGTAGTTTTCATTCAGTATTAAGCCGATATGTTTTGGCTGTTCATGTTTGGCTGTTCATGTTTGGCTGTTCCTTAGCCAGCATATATCGGAGGTCCCTTAACTAAGTCACCATGCTACTCAATACAAGTTGATAACAGAGCCATTGCAATGCTTGTCCATTGTTGCATGATGTTGATGCAGCTTTCCAAGGTTGCATGTCTGATTTGTGATTTGTGCAGGTGGGCTGACTGCAGTCATGTACACAGACACGTTACACACACTGGTCATGGTTGCAGGTGCTTTCATCCTCACTTTCATTGGTAAATCCTTTTTTCTCTCTAGAAATTTACTTTGTCTGTTTCTTTATGACTGTTCTTTTATTTACTTCTCTTTTCTCTTTCATCATGCTTTGGTAACATACATTTCCTTTCATATTCATTGTTTTAGTGGTGCAATTATTAACTACAGTTTCAATTCAAAGTAAGCAAAAAGTGAAAATTATTTTCTTTTACAATTTAGCCCAGTAATGGGCTATT
>NC_136261.1:147687140-147842140 GCF_964187855.1 Myxine glutinosa | reverse complement strand
GGATCTGGAGCCCGAACCAAATTTTAAACCATCGAAAAAAAAATTGGTCAAAATTACGAGTGGCCGAAATTTATTATTTAATATCCAAATTATAATCGTGCAATGGATGATCAAGGCGGTCGGATGCCGGTGGGGGAGTTTGAGGAAGAGTTAGAGTCGACCCAGGACCCCAGGGAGGAGATGGGGGAGAGGCAGGAGGAAAGCAAAGAGGGTGCGGTAGCGGGGGTTGCAGGTGCACAAGATGGCGGCGCCTCGCACTTGGTCGCGGGCGCACAAGATAGCGGCACCTCGCACGTAGTCGCGGGCGCACAAGATAGCGGCACCTCGCACGTGGGTGCGGCAGCTGGTAAAGACAATGGCGGCGCCTCGCACATGGCGACGAGGGCCGCGCCCGCTGCGCAAATGGGGGTGGGCGACATGCATGCCTTCATGGCGCAAATGATGGCGGGAATGGAAAAAATGTTTGAGAACCACCAGGAAAAGGGAACAAATAATGGAAAAGTACAATAAGCAATTGGGAAATCAAATTGAAGGGTTTGGAAACAGAATGGGTGACAGTATAGAGAGAATGGGGGAGACCATAGACCGCATGTCGGGCGGGAAGGGTACAAGGGTACGCGACGAGGTAGCGCGGCTTGAGAAGCGCAGGGAAAGCGAGGCTGAGCAAAGCACAGATACGTGGACCGGGGTAGAAATCGCGACCCGGGGTATGGGAAAGCCGCCGACCGCCGAAGTAGAGAATTTTATTTTATTACAACAGGCGGCCGTCGAGGAAAAAGAAATTGGCAAAGAAACCGAACAAATAGTAGTGGAAATTGGAATTGGAGAGACCGCAGACGTAGAAAAGCACTCGCGGCAGGAAGGAATGGAAATTGCCCAAAGTCCATGTTCGCATCATGACGTCGTGCTGCATAACCCGAATAAAGATTTGCAGGTGGTGTTGGAGCGAGGAGGAAGAAGCGCCCAGGTGAGTCGGGCTGAGTTTGGTGCAAAAATAATTTTCGTGCGCTTGGGATGCAGGTGTAACCCGGCGCTCGTAAAAGGTCCGTGGTGCGCGTTATGAATGGCAATGGCGAGCGTGTACGAATGGCGTCGGAGCGCGAGTGTAATACCGAGTGCGAGAGCGAACGCATGTCGGAGTGTAGGTGTGATGAATGCGATACAGAGTGTGGAAGTAGGAGTGAGTGTGACCAGGAGAGTGAGATGGATGGAGAGAGTGTGCGAGAACGCACACCTGAGTTGGTTGTGGCGCGTGTGCAGGAGGGCACATCGGAGCGCGTGAGTGGGTATGTGCAGGAGTGCACACCCATGGTGAGTGTTACAGAGGACGTAACGGAGGAGAGGTGTGGAACGGAGTGTGTGATAACAGAGTGTGCGAATGGTGGAATGGATGCGCAAGAATGTGTGCGAGTAGAGTGTATGGGATGTATGAGCAAAGAGCGGAACGCGTGTGGATGTGAGCATGCGAGTAGGGCATCGACGTTGACCGGGGCAGCGGTTAGGCCGACGTATAGCCGACGTGAGCTCCCGGTCCGTGCCGGGCGGTGTGGGCCGCGGGAACCGGTGGGGATCGGTGTCGCGTCGCTCCTATTCGGAGTGTCGTGCACGATTCGGGCCGGGCCCCGCCCTGCACGGTCGAGTCCACGCTTTGCCAGGCAAAGCCACTGGCCCGGTTCGAGGGGAGGTAGGAGGGGTTGGAACGGCGCCCCCTTGTGGTGGCGGCGCTCCACCAGGGCAAGGCTGGACCACCGCGCATGGGAGCGAAAGGCCCTGCGTAGGGATGGTGCTTTGAACCTCGGCCCGACGAAACCTCCTCCCCTGAATCGAGTGCCGAACGGACCCAACCGCAGGAGACCAAACCACCCGCATTCATTGCTCGGCTTTGCGAAGCCGGGCTTTGAAAATGTAATGACGCACCGAGGCTCAGATATAGTGGACTGTGATGATGATAGTGTAATTGTTTGGAATTGGTAGGGAATTGGCTTGAAATTATTAGTGATTTGAAATTGGGATAATAGTGATGATTGGAAATTGATACCCAGTGTCGGGGGGGGTGGTATCTTTACCATCCCTCACACGTGTGTGGGCAAAAGAGCTATAGTTTTATGGGGATTGGCTGTGTAAACTAGCCCGGGAGGGTTAGGATAAAATGATAGAATTTATAATGATGACCAAAGGTAACTGTAGAGTTAAGTAGCGACATCATACCTGTAGTAGGGGACGTAGAGAGATTAGTTGGATTATAACGACGTGGGAGCGCTTAGTATAAGGGAAGACGGGGAGCGCGAGTTTCAGAAGGGAGTAGTTAGATCAGATGATGCTGTGTGGGTGTGTAGAAAGAGTATTGAGCAGAGTATTGTGAGTGTGAGTGGATTGTATTGAGTGAATGCGCCTGGAGGGAAGGAGGGTGCAAGTGCCACCAGGTGTGCGTGAGCACCAGGTGAGTGTGCAAGTGCAGGTGAAGCACAGGTGAAGGAAGAATGGTTGTATGGAATAGATGGTCTGGAGTGAATGGTTGTATGGAATAGATGGTCTGGAGTGAATGGAGCATGGAGTAAATGGAGTATGGAATGGATGGTGTGGAGTGAGTAGTGTAGAATACGTGGAGTGGAGTGGTTGGTGCGGAAGGAGTGGATGGGGAAGATGGACCCCTTCACGAGTACCCGGGGAGGGTAGTTTAAAAGTAGGTAGAGGGAGTAGGTAAATTGTGGTTGGATATTGACATCTGTGGTGCGTGTAGTAGTAAAGGAGCGTGTGATTGGTGCATGAGTAAAGTGGAATGGCTGGGCGTGTGGCCTGTTAGTGAGTGTGATTGGTTGAGCACTCCGCCACTGTTAGTATGTCGGCCAGGTGAGGCCGCAGGTAGGCTCTGGGAGCCATTAGAGTTGTTCAATGGGGCCCGAGGATCCGGAGGACGGACCCGGGTAGCCCGACACCAGAGAGGGCAGTAGTGCTGTGAGAGCGCCAGAGGGCCTTCCCCAGGTAGGTTAGGGTAAGGAGCAGGTAAGCTCGGAGACAACTGCAGTGGCGGAGGTGTGCAGGTGAGCGGACCTCTGGGAGCGCCACACGACCCAGCCCGGAAATTTGCGAGGGCACAGGGAGTAGAGTCGGGGGAGTGAGACCCCAAATTGGTGATCACCACAGTTTGGTCAATGGTAGTTCGGTTCTTAGAACCACATAGTGTAAGATGGCCAATGGATTGGCAGGGAAAGACCCCGGGTCGTGTAGTGTTAATGTCATTTAGAGTGTAGTTAGGATTGGAATCTCTTCGCACCATCTGCATCCACTCACCAAGGTGACAGGACTCCACACCACCGTTTTTTTGCAAATGTCTGGTATGTAAGACACATCATGACGTGGGGGTGACATTGTGCTTGTTATGTTCCATCTCTTCTTCCTTAGGAGGGATTGATGGGGAATTGATTGATGGCAAATTTGGTTAGTGGGATTGTGGACGAATTTGGTATAGAGGGGAAAAATGGGGAAGACAAGACGATAGCGACGGATTTGTAAATTGTGTAAATACGGGGTAAGGGGCAAGGGTAGATTAGGTGACAGGGGGGGACGTACGGTAGGGACGAGCTTTCTCCGCTCGCTCTCCTGCGCACCTCACCTCTGCATTACCTTGTGATGATGTGTACCCTTGCACCCCGCTAACTCTGCTTTGTCTTCCTTCCCCACCTATGGACCGTGCTCTCTGGGCACTGAGGGGAAAGTGTGCAGGCGCCGCAGTTGTGTGCCCGCACCCTCGCTGCTGCCTGCCTGGACCGGTACCACACTTATGGACCGCACGTTGTTGTGGCCGAGCACCACCATATGGACCACATGTCTGTGGCCGAGCACCACTCATGGACCCCACGTTTTGGGGCCTGGCATCGCTGCTGGGAATCTTGCTTGCGGACCACGGTTGAGGTGGCACCTAAGCCATGCAGGTGGACCACCTTAGTTGGCCCCTGCTGGCCATAATTAAAGATAAGGACGCATTTTGTGCCTTCTTTTAGTACCAACTAGGCAGCAAGCAAGAAGTCGTCTACAACCAGCGGACCAGCAGAGAGAAGAAGACGTCGGACGCCATGATTATTGTTTATTGTGGAAATGTGCACTGGATGGTGCTTTGTGTTTTTTATTGGGTGCTTTATGGTGGTGCTTTTGGTGCTCTGAGATTGCACTGCAATATCAATTGTGCGTCTCGGAGCGCCCGTGGGTGTGGTGTACCGGTGCAGTGCAGTGTATGCCTTTCCTCTTCTCAAAAACTCTGCTTTTGTTTCCCAAAAGAACAGGTCCTGGGTTCGCGTTTGTAAATACCAAAGAGTGTCTTTGTAAATAATGCTCCCCACCGTAAATGTTTAGTTTGAGAATTAATTCCGTGATTCGGTTATCCTGTGGGCGTGAATCTGTTAGATAGTATGCAACGCAGCAGGCGGGACATACTTAATTGTTTTAAAACTGTCGCACTCAGGGTAAGGTTTATAGTAGAGGGTTACTACACCTGAGTGTCACATTAAGTAAAGTTATTTCGGGCTGGGACGGCCCTGGAGGTAATGAGGGTGCAGTGTTGTGGTTTTTAGAACCCTCCACTTGGTAAATTTTGTAAATGTTCCCTTATAAATAATCCCCTGTAAATACTCCCATTTTTGGTGTAAAGTTCAAAGGTCGCACCCTAGTTAGGTCATATTGCAGCACGTAGGACACCATAGATTCTTCTTTAGTTATTTCATTAGTCTATGTTTCAGTTAAGGATCTGTTTCCAATAGTCTGACTCTGCATTGCATTAATCAAATAAGATAGGCCCCTTCAATTATCCCCAATCTCTCGCTCTCTCCAAAGTGTCAGTAGCCGTATTGCAGCGTTTGCTGCCTTTTTGGTTTGTTTGCTGGCCCCAAGCCGCCATTACGTACGCGGTCAGAGTGGGAGAAAAAGGGAGGAGCGGCCCGGAACATAGGCGTGGCCCCATCGACATGTCACGAGGGGAGGTACGAATGAACCCTTGTGACCAATCCGGGCCGAGTCGTGTTCACGGGTAGGCGGAGCAAAGCGGACGCGGCTTGATACACGAGGCTTCCAATAAAAGCGGGAGCGCAAAGCCTTTTCACGGAGAGACCGAGGGAGATGAACGAGATCGGCAGAGGCGAGAGAACAGCGCAGAGGCAGCGAACTTAAGAACATTGCGCAGAGGATCGTTTGGGATGATCGTTGTCAATACGAACTGCCGTGGTTTTGAGAGCGTTCAGTACGCTATACGTGCATTCATCCCAGCCCCTCGCGTTTGTAAGGTCCGGTCACGCGCCAACGACGTCAAGCTGCCAGCCGTCCTTCACCCGCGGACACGGAGCCTGGACCATCCCTTCGCCTGGAACCATCCGCCTGGACATTCCTCCCCGACCAGCTACCATGCCGTGTGAGTCTGTTTGTATTGTCATGGGCGTGTTATATAAGAGTGTATAAGGTTGCCCTATGTCCTTTTGTTTCCTCTTCTGTATATTCCCTTCTTTCGTTTCCTCTTTTAGATAGTGAATAAACCATATTTGTTCTTCCTTTACCCTTCTTATTCTTTGCTTCCTCTCATCCGATCGCTTGCGTCCTGTCCCCAATTGAGTACCTGTGGCACGATTTGGCCAACCGCTTTAAATCGGGTTTAGTCCTTTTGTTAACGGCCTGAGTCGTGGCTCGCTTCACTCTGCGTGGCCATTACAGCCGCGGCTTGGGCGGGGCTCATTTCCTCGCTTACCGGAAGGCGCTGGTAATTAGGTAATAGGAACAATTGGCCTACCACCCTATTCAGCGCTGACCGGAAGTGACGTCATAGCTCCAGGACCGGAGACGGCCAGCTTAATAGACGACGGGATTAACCCCCCCTCGGTAAGGAGAGTGCCGTACTCTGAGATCCATAACAATATATATATTGTTACGGATCTCTCCGTCGGCCTTTTCCCCTTAAGAAGGGGGGATTAGTCCCCTTGTCCGCGACTGACCGACGTGAGTCCTGGGGGTCCCAACGCTCCTCCCGGTCGGGAGCAGCCAGGGTATTTGGTCTACAAAAGGTCCCAAGGACCTGAGTGCCACTCCTGACCGTGAGCAAGGGAGGGACTCCCGCTCGAACCCCGGTTTGGATGGTCTAGTTGCCGAGCGGTTTTTAGCAACCCGAAGTTCGAGTCATTAGCAAAGACTAAACCCGATCCTGAAACGTTGGCCAAATCGTGCCACAGGTGTCCAATGAGGGAAATCACAACGACGACGGATGTAAGAGAAAGAAGGCAAGGTAGGAAGAACAAATATAATTTATTATTATTATTTACAAATCATCAAAATAACCAAGGAGAAAGAAGGATAAGAAAATAACGACAGACAGGAGCAAGGAGACACAGTGCAACGCTAGCTTACCTATGGCAGTCTTACTTATACCCATGGACAAGACACACAAAGACAGACTACAATCAAACTCACACGAATGGGGGATGAAGGCAGGAACGATTGGCTGGAAGGAGAGGAAGGTCCAACTGGAACCGGAGCACGGTCGGGCCGGGAGTGAGCAGCCGCCGCCCCCTTCTCGATCGGCACGTTCAGCAGCCGCCGTTCCTTCGCGGCCACGGTCGAAACTGCCGTCGAAGCTCAAAGCTGTGGTGGTTTAAAGCTGCGGTGGTTCAAAGCTCATGGGACATCCCTCTCTCCTCTCCTGGATCACGCAGCTCGTCTCAGGTGCGTCGCGTGCTTTCCAAGGGCTCATCCTTCGTATCTCATCTGAGGTGGGGGCATCTCCCGCGGGTTATATAAGCCCCACCCTTGAACCTTCGCGAACCTCCCAGATCGTTCTCTCTCCGCCCTCTCAAGCCAAACCCCTTATACTTGGTTGGTTGTTCAGGGCTGGCTCACTCCTCCCCTCTATGACGAGGTGGAGACATGCCTTTCTTCTCCGAGCTGGCTGCGTGCTCAATGGAGTTTTGGGATGAAGAAAACCGCCCAAATGCAGTTGGTAATGGATGCTTTAGGAATGGGAATGAAAGGGAATCTATCTTATTTGAATTTGGTGCAATGGAGTGTTAATTAATGGAAGACAAGGCCTTAACCTACATAGAATAAGGAGATAACTGTATAGAAGGATATATGATTGGCTACGTGTGATATATGAAATAACTATGGGAACGACCTTTGACCTTTATACACAACAACTGGAGGAAGGAGGGTGATATTTTACAATTCATTACACAATAAAAAAAAAAACACAATTCTCATATCCACAACAATATATATATATATATATGTATGTATATATATATATATATATATATATATATATATATATATATATATATATATATATATATATATATATATATATATATATATATAGTGTTGCGGTTGTGAGAATAAAGGTAACCCCCCCCTCGTAGTTAGTTGCACCACAACATGTAGCCTCGCTTAGTTTAGTTATTTCTTATTAAATGTAAGCATCGTCTCCTTTCCGGTGTTAGTATGCGTTGAGCAGGCCAGTAAGTGTAGGCCTCGATTGGGCTAGAATGCCATGTGCTATGCCCAGAACAAGCCCAGAAGGCCAAAGCGAGGAGCTGCAGGGGAGTGGCCCAGTAAGCAGCAGTCACCCAATGAACGCTACAGGGGAGTGGCTAACAACAGCAGCCAGAGGAAGGGCTTGGAACATTCGGGTAAGACTCTGGGGCGGGGCTATAAAACCCTGCCCCGGGCCCGCCGCCCCAGCCCCAGTCCCAGTCTACGAGTCGACGAGTGCCCCAGAGTCCCAGTCGGAGAGTGGAATCGAGTCAGAGTGTCAAAGGAGTAGCGTGTGAACGAACTCTCTCTGTGAGCGGTCTCGCTCTTGCCGGCTGCCCCCGAACGATCTCTTCCGTACTAAGGTCCTTCTGTCATAGTGAGGTGTGATCGAGAAATAGCACGAACTTTCCCTGTGCCCTGCGCTCTGCTGCCTGATAACGGCACTTGCGAAGACAGTCCCTCCTGGGGCCACAGACGCCTGAGCTCCCTGCACACGTGCCGCGAACACCTCGAGGGACACGCTTGGCGAGCTGACCAGAGCGAACGGCGCCAAGGACGCGTTTGGAGCGCGTCCTTTTCCTTCCTTATTTTCCCTGTGTGAGTGAGTGGGCCCTTGTCAATTTTGTCAATCTTCACTTTCCTCCTTATGCTCCTCTCCAACACCCTTTCCAATACCTTCATTCCATGCTCCAATAACTTTATCGCTCGATATGAGCCACAGTCCAGTGGGTCACCTTTCCCCTTGTATAGAGGGATGAGGGTACTCAGTTCCCAATCCACTGGAACGCGGCCTTCTTTCACCACCAGATTGCAGATCTCTGTCATTCTCTTCACACCCCAATTTCCCGCTGCCTTCAACACATCTCCCACAACTCCCGTCGGCCCTCCCGCTTTTCTACACTTCATTGCTTTTATCCCGGTGTGTACCCCGGTTTAGAATAGGTACACCGTATCCCTGCGCATCGAAGAGGCGACTAAGGGTTGGCGTCAGGAAGGGCATCCGGCCATAAAAACATTGCCTCAAACAGGGAACCATGATTGTCATGGGGCCCGCAAGGCTAACCCCCGCTCTAGCGGGGAAAATGGCCTCAAAACGATCATTCTTTTTTTTTTTATTGCTTTTATCGCTTCCTCAACCTCCTTCTCGGTTATCTTCTCTGCCGGTCCTAAAACTGGGTTACTCTCTATGTTGCCATCCCATTCATTCTCTGCATTCAACAGTATTTCCATATATCGCTTCCATCTTCCTTTAATTCCATCTGGGTCCACAACGATTTGTCCCACTTCATCCTTCAAGCAACTCACCCCCATCACATCACACCTCTCTTTCGCTATCTGCTTTGCAATCCTGAACACCGCTCTCTGACCCTTTTCCGAATCCAAGCGTTCTCCAAACATTTTCCTACATGCCTCCTGTGCCTTTGCTACCTCTTTCTTTGCAGCCTTCTTGGCTGCCTTATAACTTTCATGCTCTGCCTTTTCTGCCCCCATGCCCTTCGCCTTCTGCCTCTCCTTGAACTTCTTCCTCTTCTCGTCAATCTTCTTTCCAACTTCATCATCCCACCACCATGTTTCCGAGTGCCTCGGTGGTCCTTTTGTCCATCCACATACCTCACCAACGGCTCCCAACAGACTATCTTTCATTGACATCCAACCACTTTCAAGCTCAATCACATCATCCTCCACCATACTCAGCCTCTCTTTTAATGCCTCCCTCACTGTCACCTCTTTCAACCTCCACACCTTCATTCTCGGTTGGTACTTCACCTGCCAAGCTCTGCTCGCACCTTTCACCCTTATGTCGCAGACAACCAAGTGGTGCTGTGAAACAGCCTCCTCCCCCGGGATCACCTTTGTTTCCCGGAGGTGCCCCCTATCTCGCCTACGCACCAGCAGGTAGTCGACGGTTGTCGTCGACCCACCTGACGTGTATGTAACAAGCTTATTATCCTCTTTCTGGAACTGAGTATTACAAATCAACAAATCAGCTCCATCAGCAAACTCCAAAACCTTTCACCTTCTCCATTTCTCACACCATATCCGTAACCCCCATGAACTCCCTCAAAACCGTCCATTCTCCTTCCCACATGTCCATTTAGGTCTCCTCCTACCACAACAACTTCATATTTCACGTTTTCCATCAGCTTCTCTATAGCACACCAGAACTTGTCCTTCTCTTCATCGGTCCGACCAACCTGCGGAGCATATCCCGAGATGATGTCCACCAAGAGCTTTCCAATCATAATTTTCACCATCATCAACCTTTCACTCACTCTAGTCACACTCACCACATCGTCTACAAACTCCTCAGAAAACAGGACACCAACACCATCAACGCCCTCTGGGCACCCTTGCCCCACAAACTTGTATTTCTGTCCCTGCCTACCCTTCACCATTCTCACACCACTTCCCTTCCATCTCGTCTCCTGCACACAACATATGTCCACTCTTCTTCTGACCAATACTTCCACCAATTCTCCTGATCTCCCTGTCATTGTCCCTACATTCCATGTCCCAAATCTCAGAAACCGATCTCCACGTCGGGCATCAGACGTTTCGTCGTCATAAATGGAATGATTTCCACCCTTGCTTCGATCGGGTTCCCCACCTTGAGTTTTGACGAGAGGGAGTGGTGTCCCCCACGGGGTACTTCAGGCTGTACCCTGCCCATATGTAGTCATAATTGTCATGGTTCTCTTTTTGAGGCAATGTTTTTTTTTAATGGCCGGATGCCCTTCCTGACGCCAACCCTCTTAGTCGCCTCTTACGACACGCAGGGATATGGTGTACCTATTCTAAACCGGGGTACACACCGGGTGGGCTCGAGAGATCCGCAACTTTATATATATACACATGTAAATGTGAACGTCTGTTTGTTTGGTTGTGCCTCATGGACAGCTTAAGGAAGTGACTTAGAGAGGGAAGAGGGGATCCATGGGGGGTAACTTTTCACGACAAAAAACATGGGCACATCAGATTTAGACTTGGGGCGTGGCAGTGGGGCGTGCCCAAGGGGCGTGGATTCCTCTGACTATAAAAAGCCCACTACACAAGTGACTGACTATTTATTTTCCAGGCAATGCCGTGTAACTCTGCTAGTTCATCATAATTAAGTCGGACAACTCGCCAAAACCTGAGACCAATCCTAAGATGCCACTAGAAGTGGGGTATTTTGCACCCTGAGTCCAACCACCACTTTTCAACTCATTCCCTCCAGCAGTTCAAGAGTGAATAAAAGTCCAACAAGTACAAATAAACAAACACAAACAGACACTTCTAAATTGTAGTATGATTATATATCGACTGAACAGACTGTGTGTGTGTGCACATGTGAATTCCTAAATACAATTATTACCATGTGCACGCTAAGCGACAAGTGGGGTTAGAAGCAATTGGTTCATGTCCATCTGTCTGTCTCTCTGTCTTATCAGTTTATGATTGTCAGTTTATGATTGTCAGTTTATTATTGTCAGTTTATTATTGAGGAACAACTTATTTAAATCAAATGTTATATTTTGAAAACGAACCGGAACATGAATAGGAAGACAAGTTTGCTGTTTTACCGTACTTTGCCACTCAATTCATCCCGACCGCCCATTCACAGAGAGGAGTGAGATAATGTTTTTACTCTGTCTGCCTGCCTGCAGTCAAACAAAATTGAAAATCATTCCAAACAGGAGATTGTCTGTTTCTAAGGACGTCATAAAGGACACAACTAATGCGTTACACAGGGTGACATAAAGGACACGAATAACTAATTTGTAATGTGTTACACAGGGTGATATAATATACACTGGGCAAACAGGCGGAAAGACCTGGAATTTATTTATTTATACACCTTTGAACCTGTTTAACCCTTTATTTAAATTGAATTACATACTTTAACACTAGACCACAAATCACCTTCATAATACCTCGAAGAACCATGTAACATACAGTATCAATATATAGCACAACGGGGAATGTCATGTGAGAGGACGCATTATCGTGGTGAAGAAGAGGCGGACTTGGCTATTACAATGCCTATTGATGTGATAAAAATCAAAAGAGAAAAAGATCAAAAGAGAGAAGGAGGAGAAAATTAACGAACAAAAATCTGAGACTTGGGAGAATAACAAGAAATGGTTGATTTTTCTGCCATGATCACTAAAGCCTCTGTCTCCTAAACTGTGACTCAACATAGTCTTATTACAGTGTATAAGGGTGATGTATAAGACTGCTTCAGATGTATAAGACTGCTTCAGTAGCGCTAAACTTCCGGGTTTTTAAAACCATCCTTAAGATCATTATTTTGTTAAAATTTAAGTATGCACCTCAACACTGCGTGGGGTGTCGTGTTCTATGACCTCACTAGTTATTGATATGATGTTGTAAAAGTCCTGCTTGGTTGCCAAATGCTAATTTTGAGGTTTCCAAATGTCAAAATTTCAGACAGACAGATTCAAAGTTATGGAATACTGCGTGGACATTAAATACAATGTATGATTTTAGGGTTCCAGCGTGTTGGCTGGTATGAAGGGTTTGTTGATGGCTACATGTCAGCAGTGCCGAATGTGACCGTTCCAAATACAACTTGCCACCTGCCTCGCGCTGATGCTTTCCATATGATAAGAGATGCCACCACGGCAGACTTACCCTGGCCTGGTCTCATCTTTGGCCTCACAGTCCTCGCCACATGGTGTTGGTGCACAGATCAGGTCAGTGGCATATCTATCAACCCTATATTTTTGTCCCCGTCGCACCGCGGAGCGAAAGGGGGACTATGGTTTTCGCGTCCATCCGTGCGTGCGTCCGTGCATGCATGCATGCGTGCGTCCGTGCATGCGTAAGCGAAGGACCGAATTCTAATTTGGTGTGTGGGTGCAACCCACGTCAAAATCCAAGGTGGCCGCCGCCATGTATGTCTGACGCCATGTATGTCTGAACCTTGTGAGTGGTATATCTTGAAAAATAAGCGAAGTACCAACTTCCAATCTGGTGTGTGGGTGTATCTAGGCATAAGGAAGAACGCTATTGAAAATTGGGTTGCCACGTCAAAATCCAAGATGGCCACCGCCATGTATGTCTGAACCTTGTGAGCAGAACATCTTGAAAAATAAGCGAAGTACCAACTTCTAATCTGGTGTGTGGGTGTATCTACGCATAAGGGAGAACGCTCTTGAAAATTGGGTCGCCACGTCAAAATCCAAGATGGCCGCCTTGCGTCTTCCACTTTGTCAACTTGCATCACTTCACCGACGGCGGACCTAGGCGTAACGCTTGTTCTTTTTGTCACCCCTTGATATGATCTGTCACCTCAAGTTACATAATATTGTTGTGGTTTTGGACCCTCAGGGATAGACACCTTCACCTAGAATAGACCTATTTATTTCCTAGTGCGGTATTCTGTTTAGCCTTTAAGTGTACTATGGTCATGTAAGCAGATACGCCTTGTGAGTGTATATTTAGAAGTCCAATATGTATTATTTTCCTATTCTACATTCTATTCTGCAGTCATTTCTCACATCTTACAGTACACGTACACATTCTCTGATAAAGATCAGCGCAAAGACCGTGCACAGCACTCCGAACATCCTTGCCAGCGTTACTAGAAACCACTTCTAACTGGCTTGGTGAGCACCAGGTCCAGAACCATGTGACTGATTGCTCCATCCATCATAATTAAGCTGAACAGCATGCCAAAACCTGAGATCAATGCTAAGATGCCACCGGTGGTTGGGGCTCTGACACGCCAATTAGAAGAGAGGGGAGGACCCCTCTCCCCAGCCACCGAGACTCCTCCCATCTCCCATGTGCACTGCGTAGGCCAAGCTATGGGGTGGGGAGAAGTCAACACCATAAAAGGCATAACGCACAAGCACACGAGAGCTGCTTCTTGTGGAGAGCTTCTTGAGTGTGAGAGTGTCTTGCAGTTTCTTCACACGTTTCCTCTCCATCTTCTTTGTCTATCTTTCTCATTTTCGCTCTTCTCTTTCGCCTCTTTTCATTATCTTATCTTCCACCTTTCCTTTCATTTCCACACCTTTCTTCATCATTCACATGTTCACCTCTCACCCTTGCGCACCTTCGCATCGAGTCCCTGTTGTTACTCTCACGCAGCCTGGTTGCATCACCAGCCTCACTTTGCCTCGCACACCTCCAGCATTTTCTCGCAAAACACCAGCATTGGGTTCGCACTGCAGATGGTCCATCGCTGGGCACACTGAGAGGGTGGTGTGGAGGAGGGAGCGAGAGTGGAGCGCGAGGGGTTCGGGCATAAGATCATCGGTCCAGAACTGTTGGGTAACGCTAACTCAACCGGGCTAGCACAATGTGTGCAAGGGAAAGACACACGACCCCATCTTCTTTCTCTTCTCTCACCTTCTCTTGTCCTCACCAATCTCTCTTTTGCACCAGATGCATGTTTGGCACGATGTTAATGTAAAGTCGATACGAGACTGATAAGGATCCGAGGGCGCAGGCTGTCAATTGTGGGATAAGGGAATGTATGTATGCTTGTGATTTTCCCTGTACATACAGTGCGTATCAAAAAAGAGGTAATCCGAATTCAAGGGGTTAATATGCAAAGGTTATTTAGTTTGACAATTTACATGTGGTTTACCAATTATGAGGAGATCCTCAGCTTTCCATTGATGCCTTTCATGCATCATTGCTGTCACACATGACCGAGTACATGTTCATTGAAAATGACAAGTTCAAATCGCATTTTTACAAGTTTGGCTAATCGTTGCAAGACAGTTTTAAATGGACGCATTACTTGTCGACTGCCAAGTTGATTATTTAAAATTGTTAAGCTCGTCTGGTAATCATCGGTTGCGTCATCCTTTGTTTAAGATGGGTATTTTAGATGGGCCGACAGTGTATGGGTTTAGAGACAGTCTGAGTCATTGAAAAGATGGTTCAACTTACGACTGAACAGCGGACCTTCGTGGTTACAACCTTTCATCAAACTGGAAGTTTGTAGCGAACTCGTGATGCGTTCAGGGAACGTTTCCCAGAACGGGAGCCTCCAGCAGCCAAAACCATCTGGGCGAATGTTAGAAAATACCAAGGGCATGGCACTAGCCTCAACCGCAACAAGGAGAATTCTGGGAGGAGGTGCACTGGACGATCGGAAATGAACATTGCAGCAGTAAAGCAGCAAGTTTTGGAGCATCCTAGGGATACCAGCGCAAGACGAAATGGGACGGAATTGCCTTCGGCAACATTCAACCGAATCATAAGAATGGACCTCCACCAACATCCATATCGGATTCACATCCGGCATCAACTTACGCCAGGGGATTTTGCCAGGAGGCTGGTGCTTGCCAGATGGTTGATAGCACGTTGCGAAGCAGATGTCAATTTCCTGCGGTATCTCGTTATCGGCGAGGAAGCTGCTTTTGCCATGGACGGCAAGGTCAATACCCATAATGTTCTTGAATATGCACTGACAGGACAACCCCTGGAATTAAATTTTGACACCAACATGAATCGACAAAAGTGGACTGTTTGGCTGGGACTTTGTGGAAGTGGTCAGGTGATCGGACCATTTTTCTTTCAAAGGAATGTCAATGGTAACAGGTATCTGCAGATAATCAATGATGAAGTTTTACCGCAGCTGGAGGAGAACTTTGAGCGACAGGTTCGTGGTGTCTTCAGATATCTCTGGTGGGCCCAAGACGGCGCCCCAACACATCGTCTTATCGCTGTCCGAGATCGACTGAGGGAATTCTTTGGAGACCGAGTCATCGCTCTTAACCATGCAGTGGAATGGCCGCCAAGATCACCTGACCTTACACCATGTGATTATTTCCTTTGGGGACATTTAAAGAACAAGGGGTTTGTAACTCCTCCCCGTGATCTTGACGAATTGCAGGGCCGTATTCGACATGAAGTGGATGCTTTGCGCAATGACCCGGCTATGGTGAGACGAGCAGTTCAGGGCATGCTACGCCGCTGTGAGCTTTGTGTTGAAAGGGGAGGTGGACATGTTGAAGGTGTGGGTGCATAAAGGCCAATCAATCCTGAGAAAAGTTCACATCTGACGTTCATTTTTGCACCAATTATCCTGACTTGCATCGATTAGCCAAACTTGTAAAAATGCGATTTGAACTTGTCATTTTCAATGAACATGTACTTGGTCATGTGTGACATTAATGATGCATGGAAGGTATCAATGGAAAGCTGAGGATCTCCTCTTAATTAGTAAACCACATGTAAATTGTCAAAATAAATAACCTTTGCATATTAACCCCTTGAATTCGGATTACCTTTTTTTTTTGATACGCAGTGTATATGATTGTGAATTTTCCTGCTTTGTAAATAAGTGCCTGACTGAATACATGTATAAAATGCCATTTTGTCTTGACTTATTCTGTCTATTTTGATGGTGATACAAGGTAGCTATGCGTTATTGGCCAGATTTAATTGGGCTTGTACATCGCTACAAGCAGTTACTCAACAATTTGTACCACTCGGTCAACTACTTAAGATATGTTGCGTGATTGTCTGCACTGTACTCGCTCGTTTCTGGTCTTCTTTGTATGGTAACACGACACTGGGCGCGGAATCCTGCTGCAAGTTCTGAGGCGACTGGCTACCGTGGTCTTCTAAGATGTGCCATGCTCTCAGAGTTATCCGCAGGCGACGCCTGTCACAACATTTTCCTAGTACATTAAATTAATTACTTCGGTAACGATATATTGTGATTTAATGGGCCTCCACTCATAAGTGCTCTTCTTTCTTTCACCTGCCATCAGGTCATCGTGCAGCGTTGCCTCTCAGCCAAGAACATTGTTCACACCCGAGGAGGCATAGTGTTGTCAGGGTATTTGAAAATTCTACCTATGTTCTTCGTTGTTTGGCCTGGAATGATGAGCAGAGCACTCTTCCCTGGTGATTGTGTTCTTCACACTTTCTCATGAAATGTACTACTTTAATCATAGACCAATTAGAAAAACAGCTTGGGAAACCATCCTGCAAAAGTCTTAGTGTAATACTATATGCACAGAATACACTTAATTGCTTGCCAGAATAAATATTATTAACTACTTTAAAAAAGAAGAATTGACTATTTCCCCGACTATTGCAGCATCGGTGTAAAAGCAACATATTTACTATAATGAAACTCGTGCCTAAAAAAAGTCCTTTCACCTTCTTGTAGTGGATTGGCGTACCTGATTGGCATACCTCTGTTACCAAACTTCACCCTTTCTTCTGAAAAAAGTATGCCTGAATTTTTGTGGCTCATCTGACCAAATCATATTTCTATTGATCTATAAAAAAATTGAATTATATTGGTCTCTTCTCAAATTAAATTGTAACTTTCTGTTTGGAGACAAATGGGTGTGGCTACTGCATCGGACACTTTGCAGTTTTCTATTAATAGTGTCTTTCGTTAAAATAAATAAATTAATGAATAGTGTCTTTCATAAGATATTCCACTTGTATGTGCACAGACACAAAAAAAACTTTGAAAAATAAGATATTCCACTTATATGTTTTGACTTCATAATCTTCATAATCAGACAAAAAAGACTTTGAAAATGAAACAGCCCAATAAAGGCCCTTGTAGAGAATAGCAAGGCCGCTGATAGGATCTGGCTGGAAACTGATGATTGAGAAAAGAGTTAATCGATTTTGCTTTTTCATGTAAACAGACATCGATGCTCACGATTGTAGTGATTATTAGACATACAACACAATACCAGCCAGACTCAAAAGTCTTCAAGAATATCGGACATACCAGACTATTTTACATACCAGACATGTATGTTTGATAAACATTTTTCTTGGGATATAGAAATAACTTTCGAATTCAAATTGATCACACAATTGACTTTCATAACTTTGTTGTAAAGTTTGATCACACAATTGACTTTCATAACACTCTTGTAAATTTTGATCACACAATTGACCTTCATAATCCTGTTGTAAATTTTGATCACATAATTGACTTTCATAGCACTTGTAAATTTTGATCACACAATTGACTTTCATAACACTGTTGTAAATTTTGATCACACAATTGACTTTCATAAAACTGTTGTAAAGTTTGATCACACAATTGATTTTCATAAAACTGTTGTAAATTTTGATCACACAATTGACTTTCATAACACTTGTAAATTTTGATCACACAATTGACTTTCATAACACTGCTGTAAATTTTGATCACATAATTGACTTTCATAACTTTGTTGTCAATTTTGATCACACAATTGACTTTCATAACACTTGTAAATTTTGATCACACAATTGACTTTCATAACTTTGTTGTAAAGTTTGATCACACAATTGACCTTCATAATCCTGTTGTAAATTTTGATCACACAATTGACTTTCATAACACCTGTAAATTTTGATCACACCTTTGACTTTCATAACTTTGTTGTCAATTTTGATCACACAATTGACTTTCAAAAAACTGTTGTAAAGTTTAATCACACAATTGACTTTCATAACACTATAGTAAATTTAGATCACACAATTGCCTTTCATAACACTGTAGTAAATTTTGATCACACAATTGACTTTCATAACACTTGTAAATTTTGATCACGCAATTGACGTTCATAACTTTGTTGTCAATTTTGATCACACAATTGACTTTCATAAAACTGTTGTAAATTTTGATCACACAATTGACTTTCATAACTTTGTTGTCAATTTTGATCACACAATTGACTTTCATAAAACTGTTGTAAATTTTGATCACACAATGCCATTCATAACTTTGTTGTCAATTTTGATCACACAATTGACTTTCATAAAACTGTTGTAAATTTTGATCACACAATGCCATTCATAACTTTTGTCAATTTTGATCACACAATTGACTTTCATAACTTTGTTGTCAATTTTTATCACACAATTGACTTCCATAAAACTGTTGTAAAGTTTGATCACACAATTGACTTTCATAAAACTGTTGTAAATTTTGATCACACAATGCCATTCATAACTTTGTTGTCAATTTTGATCACACAATTGACTTTCATAACTTTGTTGTCAATTTTGATCACACAATTGACTTTCATAAAACTGTTGTAAATTTTGATCACACAATTGATTTTCATAACACTTTTAAATTTTCATCACACAATTGACTTTCATAACTTTGTTGTAAAGTTTGATCGCACAATTGACTTTCATAATCACTTGTAAATTTTGATCACATAATTGACTTTTATAACTGTGTTGTAAAGTTTGATCACATAATTGACTTTCATAACACTGTTGTAAATTTTGATCACACAATTGATTTTCATAACACTTTTAAATTTTCATCACACAATTGACTTTCATAACTTTGTTGTAAAGTTTGATCGCACAATTGACTTTCATAATCACTTGTAAATTTTGGTAACACAATTGACTTTTATAACTGTGTTGTAAAGTTTGATCACATAATTGACTTTCATAACACTGTTGTAAATTTTGATCACACAATTGACTTTCATAACACTGTTGTAAATTTTGATCACACAATTGACTTTCATAACACTGTTGTAAATTTTGATCACACAATTGACTTTCATAACACTGTTGTAAATTTTGATCACACAATTGACTTTCATAACACTGTTGTAAATTTTGATCACACAATTGACTTTCATAACGCTGTTGTAAATTTTATCACAATTTAAATCTTGATAACAATGTGAATCATGTGCTTTCGGCCCACTATTTAATCTGGCCTTGGGGCGTGATGACAAACCACCATCTCATGTTGCCCAACACCTCTGACACTTCGTTTTCTCACTACCCTCTATCCCGCTTAAGTACCTTTACCTTTTCTTTCCTGATTTGTTCACATATTACTTATTCATCTGTTTGTCACTGCCCCCATTTATGTTTCTCTCCATCAGTCATCCACCTCTTTCACAAGCATCATTAGTTGTGTGAGTGAAACTAGAACGTACTCGAGGGAAGTGTTGAGTCATGTTGTGAACTTTCTTTTCTAAGAAGTCATGGTTGCTTTGTGAGTTTATGCACAATAAAAAATATTTTTTGAAGTGAAATAACTTTCTGCATACACGTTCCCAGTATGTAGAGATAACAAAATTCTTCCATTCTGTTCATTCTCTTATTGCGACTTGCTGTTTTAGTTTCTGAGAGAGTGTTAGAATTTGTTGTTTTGGGTATTAATGTTTGATTTCACAATGAATGGCCTCTTATTTACAAGATCAAAAACTTATTGGTCAATTTCCCTCCAAATTGGCATCAGAGCTTGGGATATCCATACGCAGGAAAATAAATAAATTGGGAACCCAAGTCCCATCCCCAAAACCACCCTGTGCCCCGAGTATGGGAAGATGATGCCTAAGTTAGGGTGTATATTAATATTTGTGTAGCTTTGATGGTACATTTTTTTTAAACTATCACTTTGTGCTCTATTGTCATCTCACTTACTTTGGATTCTGAGTTGGAGCTTCAGTCCTTGGTAAGTGTCAGCTGTTTCTGCTGCTTGGTCATGGCTATAGTCCAGTAAATCTAGCAATCATTTAACAAGGACCTAAAACAAATTGCAATAGAAGGTTTTTTTGCTTTAACTTGTTTATTAGGTCCCTCTGATGAACATATAAAAAGTCTCAAACTTTTGGACACCTGGAAAGTGGTTAATTTGCATAAATTCAAGATGGCCGCCATCCAAAGCTTCAATTTACAGCTAACTTTTTTCTGGCTGCTCCTAGACCCTATAAATGTATTACAAACAAGGTTTTTTGGCTTTAACTTGTTTATTAGGTCCCTCTGATGAACATATAAAAAGTCTCAAACTTTTGGACACCTGGAAAGTGGTTAATTTGCATAAATTCAAGATGGCCGCCGTCCAAAGCTTCAATTTTGCCTAGGCCTATACTAATCCCATCATCTTGTTTCTTGTTTCAACAGATTGGACCATGTCTAATGGTGCGACATCTACCGAAGCCATGGAAGAAGAGGTGGTGCATAATCCCTGCGGCATTTGCTCAAACACGTTAGACGAAGGAGAAACAGTCAAGCTGAGGGCGAAGGGAGCAGATACTATCAACAAGGCCAGTACTGAACGTGGAACGCCGTCAATTACCGTGTCCGAGGGCCAAACGGTGCACATTGATTGCCGAAAGATGCATGTCAATACGAAGCCAAATAGAATCCCTGGGAAGCAGAAGAAACGTCCTGAAAAACCTGCTCTTCGTTCTCAGGAACCACACTTTTGTTTTACAGAGAACTGCTTTTTTTGTGGTAGAAAAATCTATTTGGACACAAAGCATGCTTCAAAAGAAGTGTATCCAGTACGCACCTTCAACTTTCAAAGGACAATACTTTCTGCATGTGATGCCAGGGCTGATGAGTGGGCTGAGACTGTTAGAGGCCGAATTAACTTTGCACGCGATCTTCCAGCAGCTGACGCAATATATCACAAGCAGTGCAGCTCAAATTTCCAGACACATAGGCAGATCCCCTCCAAATATCGTGATTCCGCAGACAGTGAACCTCCTCGCAAGGGTCGCAAAGTAGATGCGTCACGAGAGGAAGCATTTCTGCTCGCAATCGTGGACCTAGTCAGTGGCAATGATGATGAACAGACTACAGTGGTGGATGTCGTTGATAGAATGTCCCAGTTGTGCCCTGATGTTGAAGCGTATAGTGTAAAGTACATGAAACAGAAACTTATTTCATATTTTGGAGATGAACTGGTTATTAGTAACGTGCATGGACGCAGCGATGTTGTAACTGTCAAAGAAACTGCTGCAAAGATTTTGCAACAATTCAAAGACTCACCACAGACTGATGATGAGGAAGCAGGAAAAAGAAAGATCGTCAGGGCTGCGGCACAGTTGATCAAAGCAGATATAAAGAACATTGATACTTGTAGAGATTTCTATCCAGATCCTTCTGAACTGCGGTCGCTGGAAAAGAATGTGGCGTACGTTCCGCAGTCCCTTCGTATATTTCTGCAAGAGACGTTCAGTGGCAAGTCATGTGATCTTGAAGTTGCATCAATTGGACAAAGTATCATGCAACTTACCAGACCAAGGGCCATTGTAGCACCCATTCAGTATGGATTGGCGGTTCAAATGCACCAGCACTTTGGTTCCCGCTTCCTTGTGGACAGTTTACACAGCCACGGCTTCTGTCTGCCTTACGCAGAAGTTTTGAGGTTTTCGAAGTGTGCTGCCAATTTCAGGGGCACCAACATATCCACTGCAGGCAAGTTTGGACAGTTCGTTGCAGACAATGTTGATCACAACTTGCGTACGCTTGATGGGCGAGGAACATACCATGGTATGGGTATAATTGTTGCTGTCACCCCTGGAGTAAGAGACACAACATCAATACCAAGATTGCAGTCACCTGGAAACAACTTCACGGCAGCTCAAATTGAAATCAAATACTACCGCAGTGTTCGTAAGAAGGGTGGGCCTCTCGAATTTAGAAAGCTTGACCCCATTTCAGCATCTGACAAGCTTGAAAATCTGGACATACTGTGGAAAACGTCATGGTTGCTTCGACCAAAACGACCAGGCTGGTCCGGCTTAATGCAGAGTGTGTGCCATGGACCACACCCAGGGAAATCATCCGTCCATTTCTTGCCCATGATTGACATGGACCCTACTGACATGAGTTGTATTTACTCAACACTTCACTTCGTTGCTGCGGAAAGCCATCGCCAAGGAACGACGCCAATGCTGACATTCGACCAACCGCTTTATTGGAAAGCGAAGACGATCATTGTTCATGAGAAGGAAGGAAGCGAACTGAAACCCATTGTTTTGAACCTTGGTGGCTTTCACTCTGTGATGAGCTTTTTGGGATGCATGGGCCATGTTATGGAAGCATCTGGGCTTAAGGAGGTTTTGGAACTTATATATGCTGAAAATGCTGTGACCCAAATGCTGAGTGGGAAAGCCTATGCACGAGCAATCAGAGGCCACTTCTTGGTTGACACAGCCTTGAGTTCGATTGTGTTAGGCAGGGCATACGGTCTCAACCTCTCAATGGTAGATGAGGAAAGTGACGAATGCAAGGACTTCCAGGAGGCTGCAGATCTTTTGGATAAGCTGTTGCGTGAAGACGTTTCACCGGATGAAGTCTGCAGTAAAGACGTTTTCAACAGAATTTGTGAAAAACTTAAAGCTGAGAAGAGCTCCTTAGCAGAGCATAAGATGGGAAAGCTATGGATTCAATACATGGACATGATTGACTTGCTGCGTCGCTTCCTGAGGGCACTGAGAATGGGCGATTTCCTACTGTACCTCAGAACACTCCAGGAGATGTTGCCGTACTTTGCAGCGTGTGGTCATAACAATTATGCCAAGTCAGCCCATGTGTACATTCAAGACATGATTGAACTTGAGCAGCTCAACCCAGACATGTTCTGCCAATTGAACTCCGGTCTATTTGTGATCCGCCGAAGTGATCGGCTGTGGGCAGGACTGCCAAGCGACTTGGTTATAGAGCAGGTTTTGATGCGCTCTTTGAAAACGAATGGTGGATTGACACGTGATAGGGGCATGGAGGAAACGCAACGCCTGCGCTGGTTACTTGCTATGCCAGCCTGCGCTGAGGTGAGTGAAGTTATGCAAGAACTCACAGGGAAGCATTTCCACACCTCTGAGCAGCACAAAGAAATGACTGAAGCAAGGCGTGAACGAGATAGGAAGGACACAGAGAAGGTTCTCGCATTCTTCAAGGATTATGATCCATTTCAAGAATCAAATGAACTCAGGAATATTGCCAACGGTGTGACAGGACCAGCCTCGGCCAATCCTCATTTACTGTATGAGGTTGGTATGAACATTGTGCAGAAGATGGAAGGTAGCAATGCTTTTGACTTTTCATTTAGGAAGAAAGATCAAGTTGCGTCGTTGGGTAAAAAGGTTACAATCAGTGCTGAAAAAGTAGCAATCGACCCACAGCTCCTTTTCCAGAGGCTCCTCATCTTTGCTAATAACAGAGAGTTAGGTGTTGAAGAGGTCTTTGCGTATGAGTTGTCTAGCTACCCTACTGCTCTGTTCGATAAGTGGGGGAGGCTCAGGGAAGCCAATAAAACACAGCTAGGAGATGAGATAGCTGCTGTTGCTCCCAGGTCGGCATTGGAATCATTTGAGGAAGAAAGGACTGTGACCCATGTTCTGGATGGTGGTTCCTTATTGCAAAGGATTCCATGGAAGAAGGGTGACACATTTGAGGACATTGCAAACATGTACATGAAGCATGTTTCCAAAAACTTTCTCAACCCGGTGGTTGTAGTCGACGGTTATAAATCAGGACCTACTACCAAGGACATGACACACAATCGACGATCAAAAGGAGTCTTTGGTCAAAAGGTGATGTTCACTCCAACCATGCCCCTTAGGTCAAAAAAGGAAAACTTCTTGTCAAACTCGGACAATAAGCAAAACTTCATTGACTTATTGTGTGAAACATTCAAGGCAAATGGAATTGACTGTGTCAATGCGCCAGCAGATGCAGATGTCATGATTGCGAAGAAGGGAATTGAACATGCAAGGGAAACCGTGACATATGTGATAGGTGAGGACACAGACTTGTTGGTGCTGTTGTGTCATTATGCGGAACGAGGGATGAATGATTTGTACTTCAAGTCGAGCAAGGACGGTGGGAAATGTTGGCATATTAACTCTGTAGCAGAAGCTCTGGGTGAAAGCATCTGCCGTGTCCTGCCAGTTGTCCATGCACTCTGTGGATGTGACTCAACCTCACGACTGTATGGTATTGGTAAAAGGGCTGCCTTGAGGAAAGTGAGGGAAGAGAACGGTTTCTTGAAATGTATAGAAGCATTCTGTTGCCAAAGTGGAACTAAAGACGCGATATCATCAGCTGGTGAAAAGGCCTTGGTTTATTTGTACGGGGGAAAAGGAAATGACACCCTTTACGGACTGCGAAAGACAAAGTTTTGCAACAAGGTGGCAAAAAGTTCAACTACCGTTGAAGTTCAAAGCCTTCCCCCAACAACCGATGCAGCCAAATACCACTCGTTCCGAGTTTATTGTCAGGTCCAGGAATGGATGGAGAACAGTGTGGACCCCGAGAAATGGGGCTGGTGTCTGCGGAAGGGACAGCTTGAACCGAAGACGATGGATTCGCCAGTGGCTCCTGATTCACTACTGAAATTGGTCAGATGTCAGTGTAAGGGCAACTGTGACACTCAACGCTGTAGTTGCAAACGGAATGAGCTTGAATGTTCCAGTGCATGTGGTGAATGTAAAGGACTCTGTCAAAATAGCAACTTTGATGCAAGCACCGATGATCCAAGTGAATACGAACTCCTATCATGAATGACATCATTGCCTCTGAATGACGTCATACTACGTCATGGTGACGTCATATCACATTTGCAATGCCTCATTCTGTATTTTGATATCATATTCCACTTGTTTGTAATACATTTATAGGGTCTAGGAGCAGCCAGAAAAAAGTTAGCTGTAAATTGAAGCTTTGGACGGCGGCCATCTTGAATTTATGCAAATTAACCACTTTCCAGGTGTCCAAAAGTTTGAGACTTTTTATATGTTCATCAGAGGGACCTAATAAACAAGTTAAAGCCAAAAAACCTTCTTTTGCAATTTGTTCTAGGTCCAGCCCTACTTTGACTGGACTACTACTGCTGATCTGCATAGAGATCGCCTGACCTGTGAAAGTCACCTCACCCTCTCAAATGGAATCTCTTGAGCTCTTTGTGCCTGCTTACTCTTTCAATATGCTTCTGTCTCTTCTCGGAGCCATGCGTATTGCGATCACCACATCTGTGTGTGTGTTTGTCGGCAGAATAACTGTGAATAACCTAGAAATATAGTCTTGTATTAAATTTCATTCAATATTTTTCTTTATAAGTTCAAGGTTGAACCCCTCTGAAGCATTCACAATGTGAAGGCCAAGGCCAAATTTTGTGATTCTAGCTGTCCTCATCTAGTTATTCTGCTGACAAACAGACAAACACACAGATGGGATAATCACAATACTCGCACGCTCGAGTATCGCAAAGAGGAGAGTTTGTTAATATATGGCTGTAACATGAGTAATAAGTTAAACTTTGCTCTACAGTGCAGGTTTTAACATATTTTTTACATGAATAAGAATATACCACAGAAAAACGAATTAAACCAAAGTGACATATCACCTAAAATATACTCCATCTACATTCTACATGTACTACTTTGTGCTTGCAGACGAGGTTGCATGTGTGGATCCTGAGATATGCAAGGCAGTGTGTGGATCAGCTGTTGGTTGCTCAAACATTGCATACCCCAAACTCGTTCTGGGTTTACTACCTGTGGGTAAGAAATCATCCTCATTCTCACCACACATTTTACAAGTATTTTTAGGCAATGTAATACAACAACAACAACATGCATTTTAAAGGCCATTTTCCCTGCTAGAGCGGGGGTTAGTCTTGCGGTCCCCATGACAATCTTCTCCATTTTGCCCTATTTTCTGCATCTCTCCTTGTTAACCCCCTGGCCCGCATTTCTTCTTCCACCATCTTTAGCCAAGTCTTTCTCGGTCTTCCCCGTCCTCTACTTCCTTACACATTCATTTCCATCACTCTTCTCAACCAGTCACTTTCATCCTTCCTCAACACATGACCAAACCATCTCAACCTGTTCCTCTTCACAGCATCAATCACAGGCTCTATTCCCATCATCTTTCGCAATTCATCATTTGTCTTCCTCTCTCTCAACGATACTCCGCACACCCGTCGAACCATTCGCATTTCCACCCTTTCCAACCTTCGTTGCTGCTCTACGTTCATTACCCATGTCTCGCTCCCATAAATCATAACACTTCTCACACATGCAACATACACCTTTCCCTTCAGCTTCAACGACACTCCCCTCATCATCAGCACGCCACTCAATTCCCGAAACTTCTTCCATGCACATCACACTCGAGCAACCGTTGCTGAGTCTGATCCACCTTCTCCATTCAGCATGTCTCCGAGGTAGCAAAATGTTTACACACCTTCCAGCTTCACGCCGTCTCCAAGATCCAACTCAACATTTCCTCCATCTGCAGCTCCCTCTGTGCACACCTTACATTTGAATGTAGCTGCCACACTGGTTAATGACCCTCTCAGACCACTACATTTTTGATAAACCCACTCAGCGCACATTGTACACTGAATGGAGTTCACTCCGACACCCTTCCTACACACAGCACAGGGCCACTTCCCAGTTCTTTCCACCTCACCACATGCTTTACCACTTGCCATCACCTTCGTCTTTCCGATATTCACCTTCAGACCTTTTGTCTCCATACATTCCTTCCACGTGTTCATCTTTTCCTTCAGTCCATCCATACTTTCCGCAATCAACACCAGATCATCTGCATACAACAACTCCCACGGTAAACCCTCCTTTACGTTCTGAGCCAGCACCTCCATCACAGCTACAAATAGTAGTGGACTTAGTACCGACCCCTGATGCACTCCCACCTTCACCTCAAACTCACCACTGTTCCCGTCCTTCGTCCTTACAGCTGTGCGCGCTCTTTTGTACATTGCCATCACTACTCTGATCAACCATTCCTCCACTCCTAACTTCCTCAATGCCCATGTCAATACTTTGCGTGGAACCCGATCGAATGCTTTCTCCAGATCAACAAACCCAAGAAACAACTTCTTCCTCTTCTCCATGTACTTCTCCTGCAACAGCCTCACAATGAAAAGCGCGTCTGTCGTTCCTCTTCCTGGCATGAATCCAAACTGCATTTCGTCGATCTTCACTTTCTTCCTTATCCTCCTCTCCAACACCCTTTCCAATACTTTCATTCCATGCTCCAATAACTTTATCGCTCGGTACGAGCCACACTCCAGAGGGTCACCTTTCCCCTTGTATAGAGGGATGAGGGTACTCAGTTCCCAATCCACTGGAATGCGGCCTTCTTTCACCACCAGATTACAGATCTCTGTCATTCTCTTCACACCCCACTTCCTGCTGCCTTCAACATATCTCCCACAACTCCCGTCGGCCCTCCCGGTTTTCTACCCTTCATTGCTTTTATCGCTTCATCAACTTCCTTCTCAGTTATCTTCTCTGCCGGTCCTAAAACTGGGTTACTCTCTATGTTGCCATCCCATTCATTCTCTGTATTCAACAGTATTTCCATATATCTTTTCCATCTTCCTTTAATTCCATCTGGGTCGACAACGATTTGTCCCACTTCATCCTTCAAGCAACTCACCCCCATCACATCACACCTCTCTTTCGCTATCTGCTTTGCAATCCTGAATACTGCTTTCTGACCCTCTTCCGAATCCAAGCATTCTCCGAACATTTTCCTACATGCCTCCTGCGCCTTTGCTACCTCTTTATTTGCAGCCTTCCTGGCTGCCTTATAACTTTCATGCTCTGATGTTTCTGGTCCCATACCCTTCACCTTCTGCCACTCCTTGAACTTCTTCCTCTTCTCATCAATCCTCTTTCCAACTTCATCATCCCACCACCATGTTTCCGAGTGCCTCGGTGGTCCTTTTGTCCATCCACATACCTCACCAACGGCTCCCAACAGACTAGCTTTCATTGACATCCAACCACTTTCAAGCTCAACCACATCATCCTCGACCCTACTCAGCCTCTCTTTTAATGCCTCCCTTACTGTCACCTCTTTCAACCTCCACACCTTCATTCTCGGTTGGTACTTCACCTGTCCACCTGAATATTTTAGGCAATGTAATAAAGTGGGATTTATCAAATCTAACTTCACAACCAGGAAATTTACCTTAGTTTCACTGTTAGCAGAAAAGAAAAACTCATATTTATCATTGCAAGTGGAGAGATTAAGACCGCATTTTGCACACCGCAACTGACATGTCACCTAAAATTTCTATAAACTTTACAAAGGCTCTGTTGTTTATTAAGTTTCTTTAGATTTTATAAGGGATGCTTCCTCTCACAAGTATTGTATGGTCTTTGATCCTATGAAGTTCCACATGCTCCTGAAAATGCTTCAAGTAAGTTCCGTACCAATTTGCCTATCTGATGATGATTATAATTTCTGAAGATATCTGAAGATGATTGTTCCTCCTCTTCTTCCTTCTTTTTATAAATAGTTTGAGGTTTATGGGAGAGTTAAAATGCCAGAAGATGGAAGTGAACAAAACAATCATGTGTTGTCGAAAAGGCAGCCAAGAAGCATCTGGAGTGACTCAACAATCAAAGTGATTATATAAATGAACAGATAGTCAGTGGAGCCTGGCTAGTGAGAATAGCAATGCTCATGGATAGGTATGAGAGACAGCATGCCATGGCATTGTGAAGTTACCATAAAGGACTAACGGAAAGAACAAATGTTCAGCACAAACTCATCGAGATGAATCTACAAAAGAGAAAAAGAGGAGAAAATTTAATGAACAAAAATCTGAGACTTGGGAGAATAACAAGAAATGGTTGATTGGATGAACACTTGCAACTTGGTGCAGCTGGGATGGGGTAGGTGGAAGAGAAGTCAGGAGGGCTAAGATTGTATGACAATGGATAAACTGAGGCTACCAACCTGCATGTGGTGAAAGAGAGACAGAGACAGAGAGAGACAGAGAAAGACAGAGAGAGACAGAGAGAGACAGAGAGAGACGGAGAGAGACACACAGAGACACACAGAGAGACACAGAGAGACACAGAGAGACACAGAGAGACACAGAGACAGAGACAGAGAGAAAATTTGAATCCCTTTTATTGTATTCAAGGACACAGGAAAAAACATATGTGCAAGCAATCAGTTCCAAAGAAAAAAAAATCAAATCAATCAGGAATTATAAAATAATTATCACTTTTAAATCATCGACTGAACACAAAACATTGCCAATACACCACTTTCTCTCAAAACGTTGGACGTTTCCATTACTGAAGAAGAAATCAAATTCTAGCTTCAGTCATGTTGAGACAAACCCTTTAAAAATAGAAATAGCATCAGAGCCATAGCCGTTATCTATTTTAATTTTCCGAGATTTATATATTGCATATTTTGCAACAGCAACCAAAAAAATTGAGAAGAACACCCACGTCTCTACATGTGGGCCTGAAAGACACACCAAATATAAACATATGCATATTGAAAGGAAAGGACAGTTGGTGAAAGATATTCAAGGAAAAAAAAAAGCGATGTCAGTCTACGACACTGTAAATAAGCATGAAACAAATCCTCCTTCTGATCACAGAAAGGACAAGTTTCCGGCAGCGAGCTGTTAATACGGTGAACAAAAATATTGGAGGGGAGCGCCCAGTGTGCTAACCTCCATTGTATATCCGCTAACACACCATGTATTGGTAAGGTGTACATGTGAGGCCAAAGGGGAGTAGAGGGAGACCCCGACCCTAACCGCTCTGACCACAAAGCTACTCGTGTTCTCGCAGAGAGGGGTACATTCTTGTTTTGTCGAGAGAGATCACGGATTCCAATCTTAGTTACAAGATGAAAAGGAGGGGTATGTTCAATCTCCGGCTGGAGAGAAGAAGAAAGGTGCACTTTGATTTCAAGGAAACTTAACCGAAAATCCTCAATGTTGCCAACACCTTCCCAGCCGATGTTTAGCTGTCTAAATTTCCTAATGACTATACGTACAACTTGGTCTACAAGTCGGACAGATCGAGATCCAACTGAGGTTGCCACCAACCCAGCAGGTTTCCACTTAACTCCAGATGAATCTCTCAGATCACATACTTTGTTAATCCCTCTATGGATAATTTTTTTATCAGGGCATGGCTATGAGGGATACCAGGAAAAAAATTATTGAAGAAAAGGGATTCTTGAAGGAACATTCGACAATTATAGCCCTCAAGCAAGTGGTGGACGTCAAACCTTCTCCAAGTATCCAATAAACTCTGATAGAATCTCGGAGAAGAGGCAAAATTTATATGCTCGAGGTCTATCAAAAGAAGCTGCCGATCATATCTCAGTTTACCAGCCTGTTGTAACAGAAAAAACGCAAAAGGCCACCAGGGCAGCGCGAACAGTAGTCTCTGCAGAGACTGCAGCCGAAAAGCCACAACCCGGTGAGAGATATCAACAATGCCCTGGCCACCTTCCTTCCGGGGGTAGTACAAAGTCTCAAGCCTCAGCCAATGGTAACCACTCCAAAATAAGTTTACCAGCATTTGCTGAGTCGCCATAATTAGTTGGTTTGATGGCTGTAAAGCAATAATTCTGTGCCATAATTTTGTTGCAACCAGATTGTTTATGGCAAGAGTACGACCTCTATAAGAGATGGACCTCAGCAGTTCTTCCCATGCTTTCAATCTGTGCATAATTTGTTCCAGCACTCCTTCCCAATTTTTCATTTCTGTTTCATGATTACCAATATGCACTCCAAGATATTATTTAACCCCATCCGTTCTCCAGACCAGGTTGTGTGGGAGTGAGGGTGGTGATACACAAGAGAGATTGCCTTTGCCACACCATAATGCTGTACTTTTATTCCAATTGATCCCACCGGAAGAGGCTGCAGAGAAATCTCGCATACAACGCTGTAAAGCAGAGACATCATTGGAGCTTCTAATCAAAACACAGACATCATCAGCATAAGCCGTCTGCACAAATTCTGCTCCTTCTATACTTCTCATTCCCTGAGGTATTTGTTGTCTAATAGACCGAAGGAGTGGTTCAAGGGCGACTATATTAAAAAACCCGGAGAGGGGGCAACCTTGGCGAATACCCCGTTGGAAAGGAAAGGGAGAACATAACCTATTGTTGATTTTTATCATACATTGAGTATTAGTATACAGGAGTTTCACATAAGAGATGAAAGTTTCACCAAACCCCATTCCTTTCAGAACAGAAAAATGTACTTGTCGTCAACATGATCGAAGGCCTTAGTTTGATCAAGAAACAGCAATCCAAAATCATCACACAGGAAATTATTGCATGAAATAACATCTCTTACCAAAAAAATTTATCATAAATAGATTTTCCAGGCACACAGTAGGTCTGGTCCGGGTGTATAACTGAACTGATCACAGTCTTCATACGATTAGCAAGTACTTTAGAGAGAATTTTGTAATCAACACTCAATAAGGAGACAGGTCGCCAGTTATCAACCAGTTGAAGATTCCCAGATTTTGGCAGCAAACAAACGACTGCTCGTCTACAAGACATTGGAAGTTCTCCGACACGTATGCTTTCATCGAATACATCGAGTATGTCAGGTCCCACAAGGGCCCAGAAGGTCTTATAGAATTCTGCGGGCAGGCCATCTATTCCAAAAGCTTTCCCGTCTTTCAGGCTCCGCACAGCTGCTTCAAGTTCCTCAGCCAAAATTGGGGAGTCAAGCATGCATCGCTCGTCCTCCTCGACACTCGGAAGCCCAGCAATTAACTCTCGTATCACCTCATTGTCCACGTTCTGAGGAGAATACAAGTTAGAATAAAACCCTTTCAGAGTACACCTGATCGCCTGCTGGGAGGTCACCAGGGACCCATTTGGAGTGAGTAAAGTATGAATTTGTTGTGACCCTTTGAGGGAAGACTCTAACTTAAAGAATTCTTTGTTTGGCATGTCCAGAGTTAAATAGCTCATTCGCATTCGGACCAAGGCACCCATCACCCGTTGCCGTACTGTTTCCGCCAGCACTGCTTTCTTTGCCCATATTAGTTGGTCAGTGGTCACGTGCACCTCTCCCAACCTCGTCAATATTCTGTTCTAAGGATACAATTTCAGATTTTAACTGATCGATTGATATTGATTGAATTTTAGTGGTGTATACACTATACTGTTGACAGAAGTTCTTAATTTGGGACTTTGCAATGTCCCACCACAGCTGGAGACTATCATACTCAGGTCTGGAGGAGCTAATTTTCGCCCACACGACGCGAAAGGCATCATTAAATTTCTTGTCATGTAAGAGACGAGTATTCAAAGACCAGTAAGCACTACCACCCGGTGGAAAGGGTAACTTAATGGACATCGAGATTAAACTGTGGTCTATGAATCCAGTTGTTAAAATTTTGGAGGCAGACACCACATTCAGCATTGGCTTGTTTACATAAAATCTGTCCAGCCTTGCCATTGACATAATACCATCATTGTATCTACACCATGTGTAACAGCGTGAGAGTGGGTGTTGTGATCTCCACACATCCTTAAACCTAAAGATGTTGATGGTGTCCTCTGAGGCTCATGAGGCAACATGAGGCTCATGACCATTCCTATTAATCGACGGACAAATTGTGCAATTAAATTCTCCCACAATACAAATAAAAGCTGTTGTGTCCAGAGTTTTTACAAAATCCCATAGAGTGGAAAAGAAAATTTTCCTCTCCATTGGGTCACACGGTGCATAAACATTCACTACTATAATCTTTTAGGTTTTGTAAAGAAATTCTATGGAGATCAAATGCCCTTTATAGATTCCTTTAAATGAAACCTGTTGAGCACAAATCTTATGAATTAGGCAAATGGCAACACCGGCTCGAGGTGTATGGAACCCACTTAGCCACCATTGCCCCTTAAAAAGTTCCCCCAATCAGCTACTTGAGCACTAGTAACATGGGTTTCTTGCAAGAGAATAATGTCAGCCTTTTCTTTCCCAACCGCTTGAATGGTTTGCACCCTCTGTAAGGGGGCACGACCCCCATTTATATTTAAGGATACAACATTTAGTTCCATAGTTGATTCTTCTGGGGGATAAAGTCCTCTCCCTCATTTAATTCCTTATTTGCCTTCGTGACGGCTTTCCGCAGCCGCTGAAACTCAGGTTCGGAGATTTCCACATGATCGCTTCTTTGCAGCAAAGGTTTTGTGGCTGCAAGGAAGGCCTGAATATGAGGAAAATGATCCTTAATTCGTACATGCTGTCTGAAAGTTTCCTTCAAAAATCTAACAATATTTTCTTTTGGGATTCCAAAAGGCTGTTCTTCCTCCTGAGGGCGGGGAGCCCTGTCAACCATTGCCACTGGCTCCTCATGGCCGATCAGTGTCTCGGTAGTTAGAATTCCCTTCGTGACGCTAGTTGTGAGTTCCTCCTGAACCTGCACAGAAACACCTGTTCCTTCCCCATCTAACGTAGGTTCTTCATCCTCTTTATCCTCATGCATCATTGTAATGGGGAGGGAGGAGTCGTTATTAGCGGTAATGGGTATTTTACATTCCCCATTGGAATTGATATGGTCATCAGTAGGTTGTTCGGTTCCGCAGGTTTGATTACGACCTTCAGGAAAAAATTCCCCTTCATCCTGAGCAGGTGGTATCATGTCAGCCATAGTTTCACCACCTTGCTGACCTTCATGTGAAGGACTATCTGAATCGTTTAAACTGCTTCCTGTCTGCACCACCAACACTTTACCACCTTTATCCTCATTCCTAGTACCTATAAGTGACCGTTTCAAATTTTTCCGAGACGCCGCATCTACAATCTGCTGCTCCTCACAAATCATTCCCTCTACAGGTAGAGGCTTCTCCCTTACATTTGCTGACTCATCGGTTGCACGATGGCCAGCTGTACTGGATGACTCATCGCTTACACGAAGCACATCCGTATGGGTTTTACCAGCACCACTCTTAGCCATACCTTGATGGTCCGATGTAGATTCCCGCACTGAAGGCGAATCATCTATAGAATCTTCCGTAATGGTCACGGGTGGGGCTGGTCCGGCTGCTGAGGCATACGTTTTCTCCCCATCAGGACAATACTGCCGAGTGTGTCCATGTGCACCACACCCGTAACAAATCAACCTCTCCGTTGCCGCAAAAATCCTGTGCTCACGTTTTGACGACTTAAACACGAGAGAGACATTCAAATGCGTCAAACCATCCTTCAAAACAACATAACAGAACCGTCTAAACGTTTCGATATGCTTAAGCTTCCCGTCTGTGGTGCGAATGGAGGCTTTGATAATTTTCGACACCACAGTACCGTACTGACCGAGCTTCTGAAGAATTTCCTCATTAGACAGCGTCGGTAGAACGTTTGATAATATTACCTTCGAGGCCGGAGTGTTCCATGGCGAAACCGGAACAAATATTCCTACAGGTCGCACAAGATCTGCCAGCAACCCTCTTATGGTTAAACTGCCAAAATCTAGGCTCTCTGCTCACCTTCACTCTTTCATTCCCCTTTTCTCCCACCTCTGGAACAAACTCCCCCACTCCCTTCAATCCCACTCCTCCCTCCAGGTCTTTAAAACAGCTGTTCACCACCATCTCTTATCTTCCCCCATCCAAAACCTTGATCTTTTCTACCCCCACTAATTCACCCCAGATACACTTTTTTTGAAATTCCAACTTCTTTCCTGGAAGTCCTTGCAGTATTCATATGTTTTATACCTCTCCCACCTCCCCCCAAGCCCTCTCCCTCCCACAGTTCGCTCGATGTCCCTGCGCTCAAATGTTGTGTTTGTGTCCTTCCCCATCGTACCGCTCCCCTTATTTTGTGTTTTTGTTGTTTCGGTTTGACTTTTTGTGTGATTAGTGTTAGCTCTTTCACGAGCCTCGATCTTGTATACAAA
Source organism: Myxine glutinosa (assembly GCF_964187855.1). Classification (NCBI taxonomy): domain Eukaryota; kingdom Metazoa; phylum Chordata; class Myxini; order Myxiniformes; family Myxinidae; genus Myxine; species Myxine glutinosa. The sequence continues at coordinate 147,807,212 of NC_136261.1, read as the reverse complement.
AAAAAAACAAAAAAAAAACATCTGGTCATTACCCAAGATGAGTCCGTTCTGCACGACGATGCGCGCGAAACGGACACGTGAAACGAAAACAACCACCTTGTGGTGCATTCGGGACGCTGCCCGAATGTTCTCACAACCGATCAATCCTCCGATTGCGAGGAGCGTCTCCTCCAGCGAGACATCTTCCGGTGGGACAAAACACATGCCGTGTTCATCTGTTAACACCTCATCGGCGTCACGACCGGCATTACTTCGACTATTCTTGCTAGCCATTTGAAGTAACGAAACGAAAATAACCAATAAAATGATACTAAGGTTTATAAAGCCTAAATAAATGAAACCAACAACAATAACTGGGAAATAAATAAATAAATAAATTCCGTTAACCACCTAAAGTGGCTAACTTTAGCCGCGCTGTCTCTCCCTCTCTCGCTCAGTAGACAAGACGATAGAAAGGGACACCGACACCCGGACAGCAGAAAGAGCCAAAAGGTAGGAAGAAGGAAAAAAAGCAACAAGAGACAGCATGTACCAACAGTGACTGAGCAACAGACCTGGCGCTCGCACGTGCGTGCTAAGCGAGCGGCAGCTGTTCAAAGTGGGAGGAGAGAGAGAGAGAGAGAGAGAGAGAGAGAGAGAGAGAGAGAGAGAGAGAGAGAGAGAGAGAGAGAGAGAGAGAGAGAGAGAGAGAGAGAGAGAGATAGAGATAGAGATATATATAGAGATATATAGAGATATAGAGACAGACACACACAGAGAGAGAGAGGGAGAGAGAGAGAGAGAGAGAGAGAGAGAGAGAGAGAGAGAGAGAGAGAGAGAGAGAGAGAGAGAGAGAGAGAGAGAGATAGAGATAGAGATATATATAGAGATATATAGAGATATAGAGACAGACACACACAGAGAGAGAGAGGGAGAGAGAGAGACAGACACACACACAGAGAGAGAGAGACAGACACACACAGAGAGAGAGAGAGAGAGAGAGACAGACATACACAGAGAGAGAGAGAGAGAGAGACAGACATACACACAGAGAGAGAGAGACAGACAGACAGACAGAGAGAGGGTGAGAAAGAAAGAAAGAAAGAAAGAAAGAGAGAGAAAAAGAGAGAGAGAGAGAGAGAGAGAGAGAGAGAATGAGAGAGAGAAAGAAAGAAAAGGTTCTGTGTCTAAACTTACTGCCAAGTGATACCAATGAGTCTGAGATCATTAGACTGCACTGTTTTGAGGAGGTAGGGTATGACACAGCAGCACAGACTTAGTAGAGCGGAGCTATATCCTGGCACTGCAAAATGTTTTACATGGTTATGAGTTGAGAATAGCCAAGGAAATAATTGGCTCTTTGGAGCTTTCCAATGTCTTGACTGCCTCTGGAGGCCAGGTTGGGGATTTGGTAACGATAAGCCCAATGAGCTTCAAAGTCTGTTCCTTTGATTGAGACTGAATGCAGAAGTAAACAGGAAGATTTCCATTCCAATATTTTTGAATGCACAGAGCAAAAATGTACGAGTTACCAACATTAAACAATAAGAAAAGGCTTTCTAGATTTTCCATTTGCCTGTCAGGAGAAACTTCCATGGATGCAGACAGGTTTTTTATGTGAACCTAAGAGGTCTATGTAGACACGAGTCTCCAGGGGTTAAGTAGGAGAATAATGCCTTCCATATACCAACACACTTAGTAACGATGAAATAAATCTTGACAGCTAGTCAAGGAGAGGACCTAAATGTTACTGATGGATAGTTTGGTGATCAGGACTGAGTACAGAAATTGTGTGTCAGATGGTGAGATAGTCTCAAAAGCTGAGGAGAATTTTTTTGCCCTTATTATTTTTGCATACAAAATCTCAGCTCATGGCAGAGCGAGGAGATAGAGGGTAAATGGCAATGTACTGACAGTTGGACTTAACAAGCAAGGGAAATAATTAACAGGACAAAGAAGAGAGATAAGGGGAGAAAACACAGTAACCTGCAAGTAGGGTGAATGGGGGTAGAATAGATCACAGGTAGGGATAGGGAATAACATGAGATGGTGGTGCACTACCTCTTGCTTCAAGCCCTGAAAGGGAGGATTGCAGTCTCCTACCCTCCAGTGCAGTTTCACAAATGGAAGAAAAGAATAGCAAAGGCGTGAATATTGGGTGGAGAGCCTGCCCAGCTAGAACACTGGCATTGACCCAGCATTGGCAAATGTTGGAAGAGTCGCAAGAGGTTCTTCCGACGTTTGTTCAACGTCAACATGTGGTAAAAACGACGTCTATTTATCAACATTGGTCCAACGTCAGCCAGACGGCATAAAGTTGGATAAAGTTTTAGGTGGACAGTACTGTACATCATAAAATGTATGTGCAACAGTTAGTGTGAAATGTACCATAAAAACATACTTTGGACCTATTGAACAACTTAATATACTGTATTGAGTTTACTTGAAGGACCATTTCTTATTTATTTTATATATGATCTAAGGCTCATAAGGGAGCTGCCACCCATGCACATTGGCATATATGAACATACGAGACACAGCACAGGACTGTTAGATGAGACCAACAGCCACTGACTGAGCTTGGAGGAAGTGCTGTCGCTTCTTCGGGTACTCTGGATGCCAGCGATAGCACAACAATGGCGCCGCTTTTCCACCGCACTCAGCGAGGCATTTCCTAAAGAGGCATTTCCTCCTCCCCATGGATGCCAACATGTGAACTATTATCAGTAAAGGTACTATTGATGATTATTGAAAACCACTACCCTAGTACTGTACACTGGTGTGCCATTACCTGACACGCTGACCCTCATGCCACTCTCTGCAGGTATGCGTGGATTAATGGTGGCTGTTATGATAGCAGCGCTCATGTCCTCACTCACTTCAGTCTTCAACAGCAGCAGCACAATCGTTTCTTTGGACTTGTGGCGGCAAATCCGTCCACATGCATCTGCTCGAGAACTACTGCTTGTTGGCAGGTAGCGGGGCAAAGTCAATTTTAACTGACGATATAGAACTGAGTGTATTCAGCAATCATGGTGGTGGCTCAGTTAGTGCAATATTCAATACAAATTGTTGGAGAGGAACATGAACTTGGTTGTCCGGCATACATTTGCCTTTTGCTGCTCAAATCCCTCAATAAATTTTGGTCTCTTCATTCAGTGGTCCAACCTGTGTATAAATAAATAAATTAATAAATCTGCTGAGCCATTGTGCCCTCCTTACTTGTCAAACTCATCTCCCCTCAGCTCTAATGATGGGGGTTTAGGTAGTAGGGTAGCTGTTTTTCAGCTACCTCAGGGGATGAAATACCTGCCCTATGCGAGTCCCGGGCTCAGCTGGCTCCTGCTGACTGTACCTGGTATGAGCCCCTTGTCCAGGGTAATGGATCCCCACTGCCTTGTGGGGGCAGCCTTTTTAGGGTAAGGCTATGAGAAGGACACTCGGATATCAAATCACACCTGTAGGTCAAGATCATACCGGCAACCTGGCAAGTCTGCTGCGCCTATGTGCATCAGATTGCACATTGCATTTACTGCACCTGCAACCAACAATGCCCATAGAAATAGAGAGTGGGTGAGGGATAGCACACACCTCTATCACTTTAATCGCTTCTCTGTGCAGGTTTTTCCCTTCATTTGCACCAGCTCACCTGCTCATCGCCCATTTTTACCTATACAGCCATTGCACAACGCTTAGTAAGCACGCCAACAAAGGGAAGAGATTCGTCAAAAGCAATGACTCTCACCATCCATCATCCAATGACGGGTGGAGAAACATACATATGGAGTATGTTTGCCTTGGTGAGCTTGGCCATCATGCACTTCAATATCACCTCACAACATTTCTCTATCCCATTAGGTTGTTTGTGCTCATTCTGGTGACTGTGAGCATTGCTTGGATCCCCATGATACAGGAGGCAAACAGCGGCCAGTTGTTTGACTACATGCAGTCAATCGCCAGCTATCTGGCACCTCCGGTGACAGCACTCTTCATCTTGTCGGTCTTCTGGCCCAAGCTCAGTGAATCGGTCAGTTTCTGCAAAATTACAAACTCGTCTGATAAAAGAAATAACAGAGCGTAATTGGTATGTTTCACAAGCATTAATATTGGCTAAATATTATTGTATATGATATGATAGGACATCCCACTCCATGGGAAGCTGAAATAACTTATGGCATGTTCTTATTGGCACCCTAGAATCACTGTTTTAAGCTTTTTATAAACATACATGTTTTCTTGTTCTATGCCATTGCTTTTACTTTTCTGACAATTTTGCTTCAGAGTAGAATCCTGAATTGGCTACATCATACATTTATGGATCTTGGCTAAAGAATGGTGGAAGACTTGGCTAAAGATGGTGGAAGAAGAAATGCGGGCAAGGGGGTTAACAAGGAGAGATGCAGAAAATAGGGCAAAATGGAGAAGATTGTCATGGGGACCGCAAGGCTAACCCCCGCTCTAGCAGGGAAAATGGCCTTAAAATGCATGTTGTTGTTGTTGTATACATTTATGGATCTTACAATTATTGAGCATCGACGTGTCATCAAATTATGTGCAAAGAAGGTGCCACTCAAAAATAATCTACATACACATGATAGTGATGTATGGCTTAGGTGCACTTTCATGTTCTCAACAAGTAGCCAAATTGGCAGCTTATTTTAAACATCGATACAAGTCCCTTGAAGATGACCCCAGATCAGGACAGTGGGCAGTTGTGACCTCACAAACTAGCCCAGGCTGTGGTATTAATCATGGAGGATCGTACAAATATCCATATAGATTAGTATTTCTCAAGACAACATTTTTACCACCATTCCACAACACTTGGACATGTCCAAGATCTCAACAAGATGGGGAACCAGAAGTCTCAGTACCTGGTGGACGTTGAAGTAATCGAAAGCAATGGCTGGCATCATGGCTGCGAGATTCTCAAACTGTTCAACCAGACTCAGCAAATTTTATCACCAGTTTGATAACTAGTGATGAAACATGGGTTCATTAGTGGTTCCTGAAGTCCAATTGTAATCTGAACAAAGAATTGCCACCACCTAAAAAAAATGTACACCCGACCCTCAGCCAGCACGAACATGACATTGGTTTTCTCAGATTATGAAAGGAATCCTGATTATTGATTTTGTGCCTCATAACAATGCAATAAAATGGGAATGTAATCATGCTCATGCATGGGGACATCAGTTGATGTGACACATGACAGGAAAGTAAGGTACAGTATGGAAAGATACCCGTGTCAAGAAAGGTGGGGCAAGATGTCCCACTCCCTGTATATATTATACAGGGTATTCCAAAAAAAAAACCAGGCCAACTTTGTTTGTTCATATATTTAGTACCACAAATGATACAACGATACCCTTTGGTTTATATGATACAGAAACTCATACCAGCATGGGGAATCTCAAAGCACGTCTATCTACATTAATGTTCTTGGCATTAAGAATTCCAGAATATCTTAAGAAAATAATATCCAGTTTAGCATTATGTGTTGGTATCAGGCACCAAATTCCCAGCTTGGGTTTAGCTTTATAATTAGCACTACCCTCATTACGTGGGAGTATTGAGATATGGGTTCTCAACCGATTTTTTGATATTCCTGACAGATTTTTTGATATTGCTAACAGATGTTCTTGATATTCCTTATATATATTTTGATGTTCCTAACAGATTTTTTGACATTCCTACCAGATTTTTTGATATTCCTACCAGATTTTTCGATATTCCTAACATTTAAAAAAATAATCCTAACAGATTTTTAAAATAATCCTAACAGATTTTTTGATATTCCTAACAGATTTTTTGATATTTCTACCAGATTTTTTGATATTCCTAAGATTTTTTTTGAAATTCCTAACAGATTTTTTGATATTCCTAACAGATATTTTGATATTCCTACCAGATTTTTTGATATTCCTAACAGATTTTTTGATATTCCTACCAGATTTTTTGATATTGTTAACATGTTCTTGATATTCCTTATATATTTTTTGATGTTCCTAACAGATTTTTTGATGTTCCTAACAGATTTTTTGATATTCCTAACAGATTTTTTGATATTCCTACCAGATTTTTTGATATTCCTACCAGATTTTTTGATATTCCTACCAGATTTTTCGATATTCCTAAGATTTAAAAAAATAATCCTAACAGATTTTAAAAATAATCCTAACAGATTTTTTGATATTCCTAACAGATTTTTTGATATTTCTACCAGATTTTTTGATATTCCTAAGATTTTTTTTGAAATTCCTAACAGATTTTTTGATATTCCTAACAGATATTTTGATATTCCTACCAGATTTTTTGATATTGTTAACATGTTCTTGATATTCCTTATATATTTTTTGATGTTCCTAACAGATTTTTTGATATTCCTAACAGATTTTTTGATATTCCTACCAGATTTTTTGATATTCCTAACAGATTTTTTGATATTCCTACCAGATTTTTTGATATTGTTAACATGTTCTTGATATTCCTTATATATTTTTTGATGTTCCTAACAGATTTTTTGATGTTCCTAACAGATTTTTTGATATTCCTAACAGATTTTTTGATATTCCTACCAGATTTTTTGATATTCCTACCAGATTTTTTGATATTCCTACCAGATTTTTCGATATTCCTAAGATTTAAAAAAATAATCCTAACAGATTTTAAAAATAATCCTAACAGATTTTTTGATATTCCTAACAGATTTTTTGATATTTCTACCAGATTTTTTGATATTCCTAAGATTTTTTTTGAAATTCCTAACAGATTTTTTGATATTCCTAACAGATATTTTGATATTCCTACCAGATTTTTTGATATTGTTAACATGTTCTTGATATTCCTTATATATTTTTTGATGTTCCTAACAGATTTTTTGATGTTCCTAACAGATTTTTTGATATTCCTAACAGATTTTTTGATATTCCTACCAGATTTTTTGATATTCCTACCAGATTTTTTGATATTCCTACCAGATTTTTTGATATTCCTACCAGATTTTTTGATATTCCTAACAGATTTTTTGATATTCCTACCAGATTTTTTGATATTTGATTATCCAGATTTTTTGATATTCCAGATTTTGATATTCCAGATATTCCAGATACCAGATTTTTTGATATTCCTACCAGATTTTTGATATTCCTAACAGATTTTTTTTGATATTCCTAACAGATTTTTTGATATTCCTAAGATTAAAAAAAAAAAATCCTAACAGATTTTTAAAATAATCCTCACAGATTTTTTGATATTCCTAACAGATTTTTTGATATTCCTACCAGATTTTTTGCTATTTCTACCAGATTTTTTGATATTCATACCAGATTTTTTGATATTCCTAACAGATTTTTTGATATTCCTACCAGATTTTTTGATATTTGATTATCCAGATTTTTTGATATTCCAGATTTTGATATTCCAGATATTCCAGATACCAGATTTTTTGATATTCCTACCAGATTTTTGATATTCCTAACAGATTTTTTTTGATATTCCTAACAGATTTTTTGATATTCCTAAGATTAAAAAAAAAAAATCCTAACAGATTTTTAAAATAATCCTCACAGATTTTTTGATATTCCTAACAGATTTTTTGATATTCCTACCAGATTTTTTGCTATTTCTACCAGATTTTTTGATATTCATACCAGATTTTTTGATATTCCTAACAGATTTTTTGATATTCCTACCAGATTTTTTGATATTTGATTATCCAGATTTTTTGATATTCCAGATTTTGATATTCCAGATATTCCAGATACCAGATTTTTTGATATTCCTACCAGATTTTTGATATTCCTAACAGATTTTTTTTGATATTCCTAACAGATTTTTTGATATTCCTAAGATTTAAAAAAAATAATCCTAACAGATTTTTAAAATAATCCTAACAGATTTTTTGATATTCCTAACAGATTTTTTAAAATAATCCGAACAGATTTTCTGATGTGCCCAACAGATTTTTTGATATTCCCAACAGATTTTTTTTGATGTTCCGAACAGATTTTTTTTGATATTCCCAAGGTTCCTTTTTATATTCCTAACAGATTTTTTTTGATATTCCAAACAGATTTTTTGATATTCCCAACAGATTTTTTTCGATGTTCCGAACAGATTTTTTTGATGTTCCCAACAGATTTTTTTTGATATTCCTAATAGATTTTTTTGATATTCCTAACAGATTTTTTTTATAATCCTAACAGATTTTCTGATGTGCCTAACAGATTTTTTGATATTCCTAACAGATTGTTTTGATATTCCTAACAGATTTTTTTTGATATTCCTCACAGATCTTTTGATATTCCTAACAGATTTTTTTATATTCCCAACAGATTTTTTTTCGATGTTCCAAACAGATTTTTTTTGATATTCCTAACAGATTTTTTGGATATTCCTAAAATATTTTTTGGATATTCCTAATAGATTTTGTGGATATTCCTAACAGATTCTTTGATATGCCTAACAGATATTTTTGGTATTCCTAACAGATTCTTTGATGTGCCTAACAGATGTTTTTGGTATTCCCAACAGATTTTTCTGATATGCCTAACAGATTTTTTTTTGATGTTCCTAACAGATTTTTCTGATGTGCCTTACAGATTTTTACGGTGTAGCCCATAGGGCAAAGCCATCTAGAACAGTGTTTGTCTGTCTGTATGTATGTATCTATGTATGTCCCCTCAAACGTACACCAATCAGAGCTGAGGATCAGGTCACATGGCAGGGGTGATGTGATGTCATTATGGCGGTACGACGGCTGCCTCCACACACCGCCATCCTATGCCGTTCAGGCCGGACATATCGTTGAACCTGTCATGTATCACAATCTGCATACTCTACCTTTACGTTTTTCATTCAGTGTGAAACACAAACAAACCGATTGTTAAAATGACCATCACATATTGAAAGAATAGGCGTTATGGGTTTTCCAATGACACAGTATGTATAGGCCTTAGGCTTCATGCCTCACCTTTAGGCCACTTCAGACAAATTAGTCCAGGTTTCTTAATACGGTATTATCGTTTTCGTAATAATAATAATATCGTTAACAATACAAATATACTAAATATAATTATAACACTGCAATCCCTTTGTCGTGACTGCAAAGTTACTGGATTGAAGTGGTGTATGGTTGGTTCATTGTTGACTCGAAACATTGAATAAACCAGTGTCTCAATGCAATCTCTTCACTTCCATGGTGAGAGACAGCTTAGAAACTTAGAGCACTTCAAAAAAATGAAATACTTACATTATTTGCTTATTGGTATTCCTACCCAGGTCATAGTCTAGTAGGAAGACTAGGTCCCCCTGCACCCCCCGGAGATATACTTCTAATCAGTGTTTCTAGATTGGAAAAAATGTGTAGAAAATGACTAGCTATGGCCCCAAGCTGAAAAAATGTCCCACATACCATTTTTATGCAAATTACTGCTGCAAATTTTATGCAAAATTATGCAAATTTTATGCAAATTTTTGATGAGGAGTAGAGTTGAGGGGTCTTTGAGGGCTTCATCGAGGTGCTCTCGGTTGCAAGACTGGGTCATTCTGAGAAGCACAGCAGGGTCAGAGATCATGATGTTCTCCTCCTCAGTGAATCTCTCCATCAACAGCCTCTCCATTGCCTCACACACTGTTTTGAGGCAAAAGAGGGACTTTGCGTAGGCCTTTCCACTGAGAACACCTTTGAGAGATCCACTTGTTACTAGTTGTGCCTCAAAGAGAATCTCTGCATATCCAGAACCACGCATCTTGTGTCCAGTGAGCATCCCGATGTAGTTCATGGATGTGTGGAAGGGTCCAATCGTTACTACATGACTAGCAAATTAATTTGGCCAGCGCCAGATGATGGGAAGGGCTTTCATGCAGACACCCAGATCAAATGTATTCAGGACCCATCTCTGACCCACCTCAGCAGTTGCTGCCTCGGAACGCTTCAGTAGCTCACGAACAACTGCGTTGTCTGTGATCGGTCTGTGCCTGGTGCCTGCATGGCATGGCAATGGCCTGCAGCCTGTGCCTGGGCTAGGGGGTTTCACCTCTGCAACTGGTTCTCCCCCACCCAGCAAATCAACAGTCGACTACTGCACGCCTATCCACCAACCGATCACAGACAACGCAGTTGTTCGTGAGCTACTGAAGCGTTCCGAGGCAGCAACTGCTGAGGTGGGTCAGAGATGGGTCCTGAATACATTTGATCTGGGTGTCTGCATGAAAGCCCTTCCCATCATCTGGCGCTGGCCAAATGAATTTGCTAGTCATGTAGTAACGATTGGACCCTTCCACACATCCATGAACTACATCGGGATGCTCACTGGACACAAGATGCGTGGTTCTGGATATGCAGAGATTCTCTTTGAGGCACAACTAGTAACAAGTGGATCTCTCAAAGGTGTTCTCAGTGGAAAGGCCTACGCAAAGTCCCTCTTTTGCCTCAAAACAGTGTGTGAGGCAATGGAGAGGCTGTTGATGGAGAGATTCACTGAGGAGGAGAACATCATGATCTCTGACCCTGCTGTGCTTCTCAGAATGACCCAGTCTTGCAACCGAGAGCACCTCGATGAAGCCCTCAAAGACCCCTCAACTCTACTCCTCATCAAAAATTTGCATAAAATTTGCATAATTTTGCATAAAATTTGCAGCAGTAATTTGCATAAAAATGGTATGTGGGACATTTTTTCAGCTTGGGGCCATAGCTAGTCATTTTCTACACATTTTTTCCAATCTAGAAACACTGATTAGAAGTATATCTCCGGGCGGTGCAGGGGGACCTAGTCTTCCTACTAGACTATACCATCCTCTTCAACTAAAGTATCAAACAAGCCCAGCTACACCGCTGTTAGACTTTCGGTCTTGTTTTTGATATTCCTAACAGACTTCTTGATATTCCTAACAGATCTTTTGATATTCCTAACAGATCTTTTGATACATTCCTAACAGATTTTTTTGACATTCCTGACAGATTTTTTGATATTCCTAACAGATTAATTTTGATATTCCGAACAGATTTTTTGGGGATATTCCTAACAGATTCCTGAAGCTGTTGTTACTAACTGTACATTGTATTACTAAAGCAGAAATTGCTGCATTCTGCCATGTGTGAGTGTGTAGGGAGCATTTTGGGGCCTTTTGGTTGGTCTGGTGGTCGGGTTGGTGCGACTGGCAGTCGAACTCTCTTTTTCCACACCAGTTTGTGGTGAACAAGACCTTCGTCCCCTCCTGCTACGCAATGTGCATTACCTACACTTTGCCATTTTTCTCTGCTTTCTGTCAGCTTGTGTCATGATCATTGGCAGCCTCATTTCTCCAAGCATGCATTCACCATCTCAGGTAAACCTGTGATTTAAAAAAAAAACGTTTTCAGTTGTTTCAGTTTTCACACCAATGAATTGCATGTAATATTGAAGGTGAACAAATTATAGGTTGTAGATATAGAACAAGCATGATTGAGGAGGAAGAATCAATCACCTTTTAAAGTCTAGTGGCATAATTGGAATAATTATTCTGTCTTTCCATTCCATTCATTCTGGTTGAGGTTGAACTTTAATCATTTATCCTAAATAGTATGTATCCTAAGAACATTATATATTCACAGTTATTGCTGATGATGTCATATAATAATTTAAAAAGATGCCCCTAAATTGAAAATTTTATGACATCATCAGTAAGAACAAAACAGTACAAAGAACAGTTAGTGCGGCTGAGCATGAATGCAATGGAATATGTTGAGATGGTTGAAAAATCACTTTGGAGGTGAAGATGGGGAAGAAAGGTAGGAAAAAGTGAAAAACAAAGTTAATGCAGTACTTTTCAAAAACAATATCATATTTAGCATTGCATACTGGTGTTTACTTAGCTTCTGCCATGTGTGGCATGGAGAAAATGTGATTTCAGGTGGTACTTTCTATTTATAGTTTGAAAAATAGCCACCAAGAAAGAAATGACAGTTCACACCTTTCTGCTGCAAAGCTAACACACCAGCATATTTGTTATACATAACTACCTTTTGCCAAAGCATACCAGGTTATTGATGTGTCATGAGAGTTTTATGACTTTCAGCCAGATGCTGTTCAAATTCCATTTTCTTGTTTCAAAATTTAACCGACTCTCACATTGCACTTTGTGTTGAAATTCTAACTACATTTCTTCATACTTCTCCACACCAAGCTTTGTGACCTCACTTGGTGGAACCAACCTCACCATGTGCTGCCAAATTCCTCTTTGAATGATACTCCTACCTCTCATTCTAAAGATGAAGCAAACATAACAGGTAAGGTTAACAAGAACACACAATATAGAACTGCTGTTTATAAGGACTAGAGATGGTCACCATGCGTTTTCTCTTCCACATCCGTGCTCCCCGGCACTATCCAGCTCTGTGCACCCAGACTTTTGCTATAAAAAGCCGCATTGGAAAAACACCACTATAAAGCTATCTTAACACGGATATACACCTCAACACACAACCCCTTGGCGGGGAAAAAAAATCTCATTTGGGGAGGGGGGCAAATGACGTCATTACAACCTCCATTGTGACCCTTAGTCCTCCTGTCAAGTTTGGATGAGATTAGAAAAGTAACGACTGAATGTACCGCAGTCATACAGACAGAGACACCAAATTGCGGATTTTAGCACGATGTTTGGGGGGAAAAAATCTGTAGGCTGTTCAAGTATACAAAACTACCATCAAAAGCGGTAAAGTTGGCAACTATGTGAAATGTTACAATTATCTTCTTCAAGACCCAAATCTGTGCTTTGCCTTCCTCAACAGGAGCATCTTGGGGGTCAAGTAGCAGAGAACCCAAAATGACCACAGAAGAGAGAAATTCATCCAACAAAGTGGGGAGCAATATAGAAAAGAAGGGTACAAGACAGAAACATCCAGACTGGGGCCTGTTCTGTCATATTCAGGCATTGATACTACTTACTTTTAACATTTTTTTATGGGGTTATTTTGCTTGATCTCCAACTTCCGTATTAGGATCATACACTTGTCCATAACAGTCTACTTGTGTTAAAGATTGGGATTGTGGAAACATAATTATATCTGAGAAACATATTCTGTTAAATTTCCAAATGATCAGAAGGAAACAAAGTATTAGCATGATTTCACCGAATCCTCCATATTTATTCTTACTATTTTAGCTCACCTGCTATTCTAGTTTTGTATTTTTAATTAATTTTCTGAAATTTGCAGAATTTGTTTTTCACTTGTAAGTTATGGGTTATGATGATTAAATAAAGGTGGAAAAAGTCTGATTTAATGCATTTTAATCCCAGGCCTATAAGGCAACAATAGGTGAAAATTTTGAAAGGGGCTGTAGACTTTCTATAGGCACTGTATATGGGTATGAGACAAGGAGAAAACAGACCACAAGCCATTGGTGACCATAGTTAGAAAACGCTTCATAGAGCATCACCCAGACTACAAATGTTGCTTCGTCTTCTTCGTTATTACTTGGAACTCAAGTCTGTGCCGGGAAAGCTACTATATATTCCTGACACTGTCTAGAGCTCCTACAGGGCACTGTGCCAACGGCCAGCGGTTTATTCAGACATGCAGATGAGGGTACATCAGTTGATATCCCAGTTGGCAGAAAGCCAATGCAGACTAGAAACCATATGTTCTGCAACCTCAGACAATATTGCTCTTCAGCTTTAAGCTAGATTTAATGTAAATAGATGGACATCCCACAAATCGAACTTGCCACCCATGATCAAGCTGTATTGGGAGACCAGACATTTACTGCACCTTGCCCATGGTCTGCTCTTTGCTGGGGACCGCATAAAAATCCATGAAGGCCATTTTGGACAGGAACAAGCAAAGCTTGAGCCTGTCGAGTCATCTTCTGACCCAGAATGAGCAATAACTTTGAGCAACTTGTAGCCAAATGTCCAGTGTGTGTAAAGTTCAGACCAGCTAACTGTAAAGGACTGCTCATGCCACAGGAAGTTCCACAAGGACCCTGGCAGAAGGTCGGAGCTGACCTCTTACAAATTGCAGGGAAACATTTCCTCGTAGTAGAAGATGATTTCTCAAAATACCCTGAGGTGCTTCAGGTCCCTGGACTCCCTGTGAAGCACATCTTTGATGCACTCAAGCCAATGTTCACCAGATACGGCATTCCTCAGGTGCTGATAGCTGACATGCCAATTGCAAGTGCAGAATTAAGCAGATTCACTCAACAATGGGGATATCATATTACGACATCAGGTCCCACATATGCCCAATCAAATGGACAGGCCAAATGTACAATACGAACTGTCAAACAAGGGCTTAGGCAGACTCTAGAATCTGGTGAGGATTTGGATTTGACTCTCCTGACAGACAGGAACACTCCCATAGCAGGACTACCCTACTCCCAAGCTTAGATATTGAGGAATCAAATGCTCCGAGACAGGCTACCTACCACAGAGCGACTCTTGCAACTGCATATCCCGGTAGATGCACATCAGCTATTGGTACAGCGTCAGCAGGTGGCGAAATTTTTTTACGACTGGAACTCCAAAGAGCTCCCACCACTTATTCCAGTGAAAGTGTCCGCATCGAGCGAGAAAAGGTCTGGGTGACAGCAGTTGTCACCACTAGGCACCATTCACCCTGTTCATGTCATGTGATGACGCAAGACGGCCAGGTTTACCGCCGCAACCACAAGTACCTCCAGAAGACCGTTGAGCCTCCTCTACCTATTCCCCCACCCCCAGTGGAAGACCAGTTGGCGAATCACTCCACACCAATACCTCAGTCACAAGATCCAGCTGAACAAACAACCTCAGCGTTGCAGCCTGAAGCAGTCTCTACACAAGTAGTCACACCATCACCTATTTGTCACTCTTCTTGTGCAAAGAGACTGCGCACGCATCTCAATGATGCTGTGTAAAGTTTGAGTCTCTTGTGAGTTTGAGTTACCGAGTTAGTTACTACTCACCTGGGGTCATTGGTTGCAAACTTACTTCCTGCGTTTTATTAGTTGTTTTAAGTAAATGGAGTTGGGGGGAGGGAGGTACTAGTTTTGGCCACTAATATGAGCTTTTGAACATTGAGAAGGAAGATGTTGTGAGTTGCTGTTGTTGTTGTTGTTGTTGATGAATATGATGATCGGTAGATGCAGAAATAAAACAGTTCATCTCGAACCTTTGTCTGGCTCATTCCATTATGGATTACTGTACATCCGATTAATTATTTGGAATAAGGGAATGAGAAACTTGAAAGGGCCGAAATGGGATACTAAACATGAATGGGTCAAAACGTTAGGCAGGATTTCTTTGGTGTACTTCAGACGTTAATGTGAAATGCACAAACCTTTGGTGTATAAACGTAGCCTCGATTGTTCCCAATATAATTTTTTTTAAATCTCGGGCGGTGCATTGGCACAGAACGCTGGCTTGATTACTCGATAAAACACCAACTCGGATTTATATTGTATTCTATGGCCCTGGGGAAGGGGACTCCTCCTCCTGATTCCCCATTTATTTATCTTCCTTCCCCTCTTGCTCACCCTGTAGCCACTTTATACAGTACAAACAAAATAAATTTGTTTGGGGAAGTTTGTATCCTGGAGAAGCAAATATACCGAGTATTCCAATCCACTAAGCTGAGTAAATATGGACACCCAGGCTTGGGCAAATCACAACCAAAGTGCTTTATTGCAAATGCACACGCTCCACCCCCTAGTGACGTCAATCCCCCAACATTCCAGTACACATCAGTTGGTACAAGAGGATCGAGTAAAACTGAAAGTAAAACTGAAAATCGAGTAAAAGTGAAAGCGAGAGCCTGTGGAGCATTTGTTGGAGAAACACGATAGCAATGTTACCATGGAGACCGCCATGTTGTTAAGCGGTAACGAGCACCCCGTTCCGTGGGAGTGCTTGCTTGAGCAATTTCAATCAGGCAAGCCGCTTGGCAAGCGATAACAAGCTGCTTGCTAACGGAACACATCTGAAAGTTATGAAAGTGAAGTTATAATTACAGTAGTTTGCAAAATTACTCGAGTAAAGAGATGCTAATTTTTCTTGGGAAGCGTAAAGCAAGGAAGCAGCACATATCGTTTTTCAAGACTTTGATATGACTCGGTCAGGGCTATAACGCCTCTAACCATTACAACCACCGAGTTTGGTAAAACGTGGAAGATATCACAAGGTAGGTGGAAATGTATTACCCTTCTATGTTGTATAATAATAATATGGAAGAGTTATATAATATGGAGGAGCTACCGGCCGGTGAGAATGCGTTTGCTGATGAGGCCACGCGGCCACCATATTGGCACTCCCACACGACCGAAAGACGAAACCCGGAAATCGTCTGTTCGACGTAAGCAACGTGGAGAAAAAAATCAGATAGTAGGTTTTTTAATAAACTGAGTTTTTATTGTATTTTATCGGGTTTTTTCATGTTGTGGTGAGTACCAAGAGTACCAAGATGGCGGCCAATGGCATAAGTTTTTTCAGCAAACCAGTGATCCAGTTATATAATTATTTAGATCGGTGCACTGATCACACTGACGCTCCGCCAATGAAAACAAATTTCCGATTTTGGCAACAATGGAAAGAATAAACAAATTAAAATATATGGAGAAAATACTAATACTTCTATTTACTCTGTTGCATTAATTTTAGAAGTTTTTTTATTTAGAATTTTACATTAATTTTAGAATTTTACTCCGCTTATTATAAAAGAATAAAAATGACAAAACGCAATTGGTGTACACGCGCACATTGTACCACTTTTCTACCTATACACCGCTTAAATAATAATTTGAGTTTTATTTTTGAATTACTGAAGCAGCGTTTTTTTTTCTCGCAAATAACTTCAGACCGGCTATGTGCTTTCGACACGGTAATCTGTATACTTCTACATTAAAGAGCCATTGCAAACTAATGCAGAGCAAACTGTATGTATGTGTGCATCGTTAAACTGTATGTGTGAAATGTTCGTGTGCATCATTAAACGTAAATAAAACGATTTTAGAATACTGTAGCAAAGGGAAAAGGGCGCATTTTAAATAGAATGTTGACACCCGACTATGTTGTTGAGGGTTATTTTTTTTTGAATTGACACACTCAGCTTCCTTTACACGTCATGATAATGAAGCATCCATCTGAAGACCCGGAAGTCGTCCGTTCGACGTTTGGAGCCGGCAAGGGTTGCATGGCCATGATAGGCTGAGGTAAAACAACAAGGGATTGCTTTATTATTGTTGTTATTTTCTAATGATAACTCTATTTTATTGACGAATGTTATTCAGAGCAGAATGGGCAATTAGTATGACAAAGAACTTCAATGCAGGAGGAGGCCATTAGGCATTACGGCATTAGGCCAACCCACACTTCATCTAAATAACGATCTGACTCCATTTCACCATATATATATATATTATATATATTCCAGGTGAATATATATATATATACACACACACACACACACACCGTATATGTGGCAATGCATTAACGTTCTATGTTGTGTCGGCCTTGGACTTGGAGCCTCCACCTTTATCAAGGGGAGTGATAACCTTTTCTGGCGATAAATGAGATATGGATGTGAAGTTTCCTTGCACAATCGTGGAAAGAGGTGGGTTGGTGAGGGGCGGGGAGTTAACGGGGGTAGAAAAGGTCTTGGTTTTGGATGTAGGGTGACCTGAGATGGTGAAGAGCTGTCTTGAATAACTGGAGGGCAGAATGAGATTGAAGAGGATGTGGAAGTTGGTTCCACAGGTGGGGGGAAAAAAAAGAGGAACAAATGAGAGGAGGTGAGTAGTGAGCCTGCATTTCAGAAGGGAGTTGTTGGTGGATCGCGTGTGCCCTGCAGAAACCCGTGTGTGACAAAGCATGAAAAAGCAGAGGGTGCAAGACCAGAAAGCATACGCTAGAAGCCAGAGACCACCGACCTGTCTGCGATGTGAAAGTGATAGACTCCGTTTAGTCGTTGGGAGATTCCAATAACCCTAAAGGCCTTGGTTTCCATGGCATCCAGCTCAGTAAGATGTGAGGCTGGGTCACCTGTCAAGGGGGGGCTGGAAAGGAGGCACTACTCCATCAACTGCAGATGAAGGCCTCGTAGTTGGATAGTCGTTCAGGTGTGCCAAGGAAGGCCTTTGCATGATGACTGACACCCATGAGCTTTTGGCTTTCGATGCCAACTTATTAATGTGGCTTGCCCAGGTAAAATCATGGCTGATAATGAGGCGAAAAAGCTTAAATGACTGAACTTTTTCAAGAGTGGTGGTGGTGCGTGTGCAGCCACTCGGCTGCTGGTTGCATCATTTTCCTGTGGCCACGTCTGCCGCTGATGCAATGCCTCTCTATAATCAGTTATCTGGTTCTCATTTTGCCGACCTCGGAAGGATGACAGGCTGAGTCAACCCCACCTGGCGTTAATTCAATGGGATTCAAACTCAGGACCATAGGATCCCAAGCCCACTGCCCTAACCATTAGGACAACACCAGGTATATTTTCAAGAGTAGATTGTTAAGAAAGTAGATGGGAAGGGTTACCATACTGTCCTTTCTGAGAGAGATAACGAGAGTATGGGATTTTTTGGGATGGAAAGACATATTCCAAGTGTTTGACCAGCTTGTGATTGTGATAGGGATGGGCCAGGCATCAGCCTGGGGCATGGCCAGACGGAGACCCCTGGAGTACCGTCGGAAAGTGGATGCGGCGATGCGCTGCTCCGGCACATGCTCCCATACCTGACCTGACTGAAGGATGAGGGATGTCACAGCAGAGTCATTAGCAAATAGATAAAGAGGATTTTCCAGAGAGTCAGAAAGATCATTGATGAAGATCAGGAATAAGACTAGGCCCAGAACACTGCCTTGGGGTGCTCCGGCCTTGAGGTGGAGAGGAGGTGAAAGGATTCCGTTGAGAGCCACATGTTGGCTGCGGGAATAAAGGAAGCCAATAAGCCGTGTGTAGATTTGACCTTGGATGCCATAAGCAGAGAGTTTGGAGAGCAAGGCGGAAAGTCCTTGTTTCAATCCTTATTTTATTATCAGAAGATCTTTGTTTCGCCACATTTCGATCCAGACCCATTCGTTTTCGTGAAATAGTTATTGTTTCCATCGGTTGATCGGTTTTCAACATTGCGTTGTCTTGTTTAAATTGACACAACAGAACTGTAAAATGTTTTGTTTCTCATTCTTTCTTCAAGGGCACATCTAGGACAAAGCATGCGTTTCTTTCTCACGTCGCCGAGTCAGGTTCAGAACTCTGCAGCAAATGGTCAACCGAAGGGTAAGTTTGGTGATTTTAGCCTTTATTTATTTATTTCTTCAAAACTGCCAATGCCAAAGGCCATTCTTTAATTATTAAAAACAAGTGTATCGAACGGTGCTCGTGTTTGCTGAAGCGAGAGCTTTTAAAAGCCGGTTATTTTACACATTGAGGACTTGAAAATTTGCTTCAATAGAATCCTCGTGCTGATGATTTTATCGTTAAGTTACGATAGTGTTTTGATAACTTTCTACAACCGAGTTAATTATTTTGTGACGCTTTGAGACTTTGTTTTATCCTGCGGGCGGCACGCACCGCCGCACTCCCACCACCTCGTTGCAGGACATCCCAGCTGCCCAGTTGGTTGGCCGCACCTGTAGTTAAAGATTCTGACCTTGCAGGAGATGGAAATGTGTGCAATGTTGTGTGTAAGATGTTTATGTGAATGCTTCACTCGGTCACGTGCACCTTTGGTCTGAAGGGCAAGAGTCCAAAAAATCGGTTATTGCGATTTGGGCTCAGATGCAGGTGACATGACCTGGAGCAGGTGACGTACACTGGGTGGCGTGCTCAATAGATTGGCTTTACATGTAAGGAATGCTACAATTTGTCATTTGTTTTTTTTATTTTAAAACCTCTATGCTTTGAGATAGGCCTGTATGTTTACCTCTGCCATCAAAGGTGGACGGAGGGTATGTTTTCACCCCTGTCTGTCTGTTTATCCGTTTGTGAACAAAATATCTCAAAAAGTTGTGGACGGATTCGGACGAAATTTGGCAGAGATGTAGCGTATGTGACCAGGACGAAATGATTAGATTTTGGTGAAGATCCGGATTCGGATCCGGCTACTAGAATCTTTGAAGTGATTCTTCACTATTGGGAGAGGGAGGGACAAAAACGATACATAGCAGGATATCCCAAAAAGTTATGGACGGATTCGGACGAAATTTGGCAGAGATGTAGCGTATGTGACAAGGACGAAATGATTAGATTTTGGTGAAGATCCGGATTCGGATCCGGCTACTAGAATCTTTGAAGTGATTCTTCACTATTGGGAGAGGGAGGGACAAAAACGATACATAGCAGGATATCCCAAAAAGTTATGGACGGATTCGGACGAAACTTGGTGGACCGGTTGGGTGTCTGACAAGGACGATTCGATTAGATTTTGTTTAAGATCTGGATCCAGATCCACCTGGTAATTTTTTTAAAAGTGATTCTTCACCATTGAGTGATATGGCCAACCAGGTGGAGGTTTGCTCTCAACTGAGTGGTGTTCTAGTTTGGTTTGTGCCGTCTTCTTTCCCCGCCCCAGGGACACCAGAGAAGATCTCAAGGCGGCAGGAGATTGAACTTTAGGGACTGTTTTGTAAATATGAGATTGGAGTGTGTGAAACCATGTGGGTATAGGGACCGTAAGTTTAGTTAGGTAAGACGGAGTCGAGACATCCTCGTCTTTCACATCCTCTTCTGATCTATTGGATAAGATAATTAGACAATAAATGTTATTGTTAATAATAATAATAACAAATCTTTATTGTCCCATATTCCGGGAAATTATTCTTTGGTGACACCGTAAGTTGACCATCATTAAAACATAAACACAAAGGGAATAAGAAAACAATATAAAAAGATATAAAATATAAAATAAATATAAAATATAAAATATGGAAGATTGACTAAACAGCAAAATGTCTAGGAATTTGAATTTACCATTTGAATTGCACATGGTAAAAGCCTGGTGTTGGCTTCGCGGTTAGGGTGCCGGCTTGGGATCCTAGGATCCTGGGTTCGAATCCCGGTCGATCGCTGAATTAACGCCAGTGGGGTTGACTCAGCCTGTCATCCTTCCGAGGTCGGCAAATTGAGTACCAGCTTGCTGGGATGAATGATCCCGGTGTGTACCCAGATTCAGCATAGGTACACCGTATCCCTGCGCATCGTAAGAGCGTGACCAAGGGTTGGCGTCAGGAAGGGCATCCGGCCATAAAAACATTGCCTCAAACAGGGAACCATGATTGTCATGGGGCCCGCAAGGCTAACCCCCGCTCTAGTGGGGAAAATGGCCTTAAAACGATCATTCATTCATATATTATTCAATTGCACATGGTACAAATGACCTTTTGAAAATGTTCTTCTTCATCCTCCTTACACGAAAGCGTCTCCCTGATGGCAGTTTTTCAAAAAGTCCCTTCAAGAAATGACTTTCATCGGTACACACCTGCACCGCCTTCCTTTTCAATGCTCGCAAGTATAGAGACTCCAGACTGGTTGAAGGCCCACCCACTTTAAATGCCAGTGTAATGACCTTTCTCAATCGTGACTTATTCCGCACATTAAGATAACCAAACACAACAACAACAGGCATTTTAAGGCCATTTTCCCTGCAAGAGCGGGGGTTAGCCTTGCACATTAAGATAACCGTACCAGGAAATCAAATTAAACAAGAAAACACTGATCAGCAAGGAATGTGTCAACATCCGCATCACGCGTGAGCTAACATCAAATGAATTCAACTTCCTGAGAAGATACATTCTTTGCACTGATTTCTTGTACACAGCATCAGTATTTCCATCAAAAGTTAGCTTGTTATCAATGAAGGTGCCCAGGTATTTAAATTTGTTAACAATTTCTACCTTATCACCATTTATGGTTACAGGCTCATGATTGTGACCTTTCCGAAAGTCCAAAATCATCTCTTTTGTTTTGCACACATTCAGAGTAAGGCAAAAGTCCCCACACCACTTATTAAATGTGTCAATCTCATCGAGGTAAAGATACAAAGGATGATTGATCAGAAAGACAGCCAACAATGGCGGTATCGTCTGCATCTATCTATCTATAATTCCAGTAATCTCTGTACGTTTGTACGTTTGTACGTTTGTCTGTCTGTGACCGCTGTTTCTCGACAACCACGGGTCCGATATACTTTTAACTTGCCAGGTATATTGCTGGGGACCCGAGGATGTGCCTTTTCAAGGTTTCATATTAATCGGACAATTACTTACCGAGCTATGTCCAAAAAACGATTCAACCAATCAGAGAGCAGCGAACGATCGCGTGTGCCGAACGTGGCGGACACACTCTGCCTCGGATGGCACATTTGAGAGCGTATTCATTTATTTCACGTTTGCAAACTATGTTGGCGTTAAACTATGTTTTAATAAAGTTTTAAAACTAATAAAAACGAATTTGCGATTCATTCGCTTTCCTGCGCGTTTGTGCACGCGATGGCGATTGCTTTACCAAACTCCGGAAGCCGTTCGCTTTGGACCAAACCATTGCATGTAAATAGAGGGGGGGGTTCTGTGGTCGTTGCGAATGGACCAAACCATTCATGTAAATAGAGGGGGGGGATTGTCACTGTACTCGCAAGCCGTTCGCCGTTCGCTTTGGCGTTGCGAATGAACCAAACCATTTCATGTAAATAGAGGGGGGGGGATATAATTTTAGATAGATATATAGTACGGGCATATATATAGTACGGGCATGCCCTAGTATATATAAAGCAGTAAAGTATGTTTGTTTGTTTGTCCTCTTATAACTCGAGAACTACTCATCGCAGAGAAAAACAAAGGCATATTCGGAATCAGTACGTCTCAGAGCAACTACAGCACACCTTAAATTTTTAAAAACTTCGGGTTTTAAAATTAGCGCAGAAGCGCTAGCAGAAGAGGGAGGGAATCGAAGGGAGGGAGCGCAGCGCTCCCTCTAGCGCTTCGCAGCACCAGCGCTTCTGTTAGCGTAATTAGCGTATTTCAGAACGTTAATTTTTCAACTTCATTATTCGGAATCAGTACGTCCCAGAGAAACTTCGTAATGTTAATTTTTCAACTTCATCCGATTGACATGGGACCAACGGCATGTGACAGAGAGTGAAACATACATGCTACATTTATTTGACGACAATGAGTTCCGACTTCCGGGTTCGTGCCGCCAACCCTGTTAGGCGCCTCTTGCAGCACACAGGGAATTACCAGTAAACTGGTACTCAATTTGCCGACCTCGGTAGGATGACAGGCTGAGTCAACCCCCCTGGTGTTAAGGGGGAGGAGGAGGGGAGGGGGAAGAGGAGGGGGGGAGGGGGAAGGGGGGGAGAGGGAGGGGGGGAGGGGGAAAGGGGGGGAAGGGGGGAGGTGAAGGGGGAGGGGAGGGGGGGAGGGGCCCTTCTTCCCCCGGGCACCCCCACACCCTCCCCTCCCCCCTTCCCCTCCCCCCTCCCCCCCCTTCCCCCTCCCCCCTCCCCCCCTTCCCCCTCCCCCCTCCCCCCCTTCCCCCTCCCCCCTGTTCCCCTCCCCTCCCCCCTGTTCCCCTCCCCTCCCCCCTGTTCCCCTCCCCTCCTCTTCCCCCTCCCCTCCTCTTCCCCCTCCCCTCCACCTCCCCTCCCTTCCCCCTCCCCCTCCCCCCACCCCCTCCCACCTCCCCCCCGTTCCCCTCCCCTCCTCTTCCCCCTCCCCTCCTCCTCCCCCGCCCGGCAATGCCGGGTACTTCTGCTAGTACTTAATAATAATAATAATAATTCATTTATTTTGTATAGCGCTTTTCATGAAGCCCAAAGGCGCTTTGACAGAGTGCAAAACATAATGCATAACAAAACATGAAAACAACAATTGCAAAAAGACAAGAATCAATAGGGAAATATTTAAAGCAAAAGGAGGGAGAAGGAGAAGTGATAGTCAGGGGTTAGATGCTGTGGGTTGAATGTTGAATGCAGTGCTGAACAGGTGGGTCTTGAGTGATGTTTTGAATGTGGTGAGTGAGGAGGAGTCTCTGATGGTGTGAGGTAGTGAGTTCCAGAGGGTGGGAGCAGCGATGGAGAAGGCCCTGTCCCCCCAGGATATGAATTTGGTCCGGATGGGGGGGGTCAGGAGGTTGGTACCAGCAGAGCGGAGGTTGCGGGTGGGAGTGTGTCTGGAGAGGAGGTCAGTCAGGTAGGATGGGGCCAGGTTATGGAGGGCTTTGTAGGTCAAGAGGAGGATTTTGTACTGGATTCTCTGGGAGATGGGGAGCCAGTGAAGCTTGTAAAGGACGGGGGTGATGTGGTCACGGGTCCGGGAATGGGTGAGTAGACGGGCAGCGGAGTTCTGAATGTATTGGAGTTGATTGGTGATTGTTGAGAGTGAACCATAGAGGAGGCTATTGCAGTAGTCCAGACGGGAGGTGATGAAGGCGTGGATGAGGGTTTCTGCAGCCGTGGAGGAGAGGGATGAGCGGAGACGGGCGATGTTTTTCAGGTGAAAGAAGGCTGTCTTTGTGATCTGTTTAGTGTATTTGTCGAAGGAGAGGGTTTGGTCAAAGATGACGCCAAGATTCCGGATGAGAGGGGAGGTGGATACTGGGATACCGTCGATGTTGAGGGCAAAGTTATGGGTGGATTTTGTGAGCGTTTTTGGGCCAATGATGATTATTTCAGATTTATCACAGTTAAGTTTGAGGAAGTTGATTTGAAGCCAGGATTTTATTTCAGAGATGCAGTTTGTCAGGGCAGAGTGGGTGTCGGTGGGGACGGACTTGGTGGAGATGAAAAGCTGGATGTCATCGGCAAAGCAGTGGAATTGGAGACCATGACGGCGGATTAAGTGACCGAGGGGGGACAGGTAAAGGATGAAGAGGAGGGGGCCAAGAACTGAACCTTGGGGGACACCTTGGGGGAGGGGAGCAGTGGGGGATTTGCAGTTATTGATGGAGATGAACTGGCGTCTGTCAGAGAGGTATGACTTGATCCAAGAGAGGGCAGTGCCGGTAACGTTAAAGGTGGATTCAAGTCGGGTGAGGAGGATGGTGTGATCGATGGTGTCAAAGGCAGCGCTGAGGTCGAGGAGGACGAGAATGTTGAGGTTGCCAGCGTCAGAGGAGAGGAGAAGGTCGTTGGTGATTTTGAGGAGAGCAGTTTCAGTACTGTGGTTGGAGCGGAATCCGGATTGGAATGTTTCATACAGGTTATTGGCAGAGAGGTGATGTTTGAGTTGAGTGGCTACAGCGCGTTCCAAAACTTTCGACAGAAAGGGTAGGTTGGAGATGGGTCTGAAGTTGTTTAGGGTGTCAGGGTTTAGACCAGGTTTTTTTAGAATGGGGGTAACAGCAGCAATTTTGAGGGATGGTGGGACGATGCCTGTAGACAGGGAGGAGTTTATTGTTGCAATGATAAGTGGAGAGAGAGCAGGGAGGGAGGCCTTGACAAAGCTGGAGGGGATGGGGTCAAGAGTGCAGGTGGCAGTTTTCATTCCTATGAGGAGTTCAGAGAGGTCAGTAGGGGAGACCGGGGAGAATTGAGACAGGGGAAGGCAGGATAAGGGGGGGCAGGTGGTTGGAGGGGGAGCGGGTGCGGTGGTGGTCAAGCTGTTGTAGATGTTGTCAATTTTGCGTTGGAAGAAAGAAAGGAAGGAGATGCAGTTGTCTACTGTGAATGACTGGGTGGTGGTGTCCAGGGGGCGGAGGAGTTTGTTTATTGTCGAGAAGAGTGCTTTTGGGTTTCCGGAGCCAGAGTGGATAATTTGAGAGTAGTAGGCTTTTGCGGGCGTGGGAGAGGGCATCTTTGTAGTGTTGTAGGTGGTCCTTGTAGGCTTGGGAGTGAACTGTGAGACCTGTTTTATTGCGGAGTCTTTCAAGTTGGCGAGCACGCGTTTTCATCAGGCGGAGTTCAGGGGTAAACCAGGGAGCAGAATGGGTGAAAGAAACTGTTTTGGTTTTTACAGGCGCAAGCTGGTCAAGGCAGGAGGAGAGAGTGTGGTTGTAGTAGTCAGTGAGGTAGGAAGGGGTGTGGAGGTCAACGAAGGGAGAAGTGGACATTTTTTCAGAGAGGGTGGATGAGAATGAGGTAGGTGAAAGAGCGTTTAGCTTACGGAAGTTGATAGTGCGATAATGTCTTGGTGTTGGGGTGGGGATGTTGATGGTCATAGTGATGGCTAAGTGGTCAGAGAGGGTGAGGTCGGAGCCAGAGAGGTGGTGCAAAATTAATCCAGTGGAGCAGACAAGGTCCAAAATGTGACCACGGATATGCGTAGGAAAGTTGACATGTTGAGTGAGGTTAAAGCAGGTGAGTAAATCAGTGAAGTCAGTGGTTATTGTGGAGTCAGTGGAGTCCATGTGGATATTGAAATCACCAAGGAGGAGGATTGAGGGGGAGAGGGAACATAGCTGGGTCAGAAAGTAGGAGAAGTCAGACAGGAATAATGGGTGTGGTTTGGGAGGGCGGTAGACGACAGCCATGACTGACTGCGTGTGACCAGAGAGTTTAAAAGCCAGGTGTTCAAAGGATGACGATGAGGCGATGGGGATGAGGCTGGTCCTGATGTCTTGATGGTGGATAACGGCAATTCCACCACCTCGGCCCTCCGAGCGTGGTTTATTGACGTAGGAATATCCATTGGGTGTGGTGAGGTTGAGCGTGTAGTAGTCCAGTGGTTGTTGCCAGGTTTCGGTGAGACAGAGAAAGTCCAGTTTGTTATCCAGGATGTAGTCGTTGAGGATGAGGCATTTGTTGTTGAGGGACCGGGTGTTGAACAGGGTGAGCTTGATGTTGTTTTGAACAGCGGGGATGAATTCAGGTGATTTAGCCAGGGTTCGCAGGCAGGAGGCGCGATTTTGTGCGTTGCCGTGACCAGGTGCGCTGGGACGAAGAGTGAGAGTGCGCTGAGCCGACCAGAGGACGTGGATGGAGTGACCTGATTGTACATATACAAACTTACGACCGGAGCCACGGTGAATGTACCTGGGTCGTCGTCGGAGTCCATTTGATTTGATGGCAGAGATGCATGATGGGGTGGAGCGGGTATTGAGCAGAAGGAGCCTTGCGGCGGAGTACCGCCGAGCCATGTCAGGCAGGAGCGGAGAGACGAGACGGGGCCAAGGTTGAGGAGGTGAAACAATGGTCCCAACGCACGGGAGCAGGCCCAAGGAAACGAAGGAGACGAAGGAGCCAGGTAGGTGAAGCCAGGAGCAGAGTCGGGATCAAGCAGAGGGCAGACAGGAGCAAAGAGACGATCACGAGGCCAAGGTTGATCACGGCAAAGCGGGAAATGCAGCGGCAATCAACCGCCGCCGCTACAAATCAAGATCACGGCGGGAAAACCGCCGCCACACCGCTGCGAAGGACACAACCCACGAGAGCGTGCCCGAGGAAACAGCAAGCAGGCGAAGGAGCCGGGCAGGCGAAGCAGGGAGCAGAGCCGGGACTATGCGGAGGGCAGACTCAATGGCCAAAAAATCCGCACGACCACCAAAAAAGCAAGCCACAGACAGTGGCCCGGTCGAAGAAGCGGCGAGCATGTGACGCCTGCGTCCTCTTCAGACCGGACCGGAAGCGGAGGTTAATCAAGTTACAAACTTCTTTAAGAGCCACACATCCATTGGTGTACAAACTGAACAGTAGAGGTGACAATACACAGGCTTGTGGAGCACCAACATTCAATATTGATAACTTTGATAAGCTACCATTCACCCTCAAGGTGACCTTGGCAGGAGCCTAAGCTGTGTTTTGGTTCAATAGGTTTTCCCTGAAAGGGGATTTGAATTAGTTAAGGGGATTATCTAATCCAACAACTACTGGTGCCTTCAGAGGTTGATGAAGGTGGACCGCAGAACCGCTGACTATCGGGACAATTGGTGTATTAATCAGTCAGGGGAAAAGTTCTGTAAGATTGTTTGTTTGATCTGTGCGGGGATTGTCAGCTATTTTGCAAAAGTTCCAACACACCTCTGTGTAACAAATGATCCCAGTTCAGGTTGCTTCGTTGGTGCTCACTGCTCAGACGTCACACCTTTTACATTTCAAAAAGTTAGCGAGTAAGCCTTTGTACAGTCATGTGAAAAAGTAAGTACACCCCATGTAAAGTTTTGACTTTTTCAACATATTTCAACATACAGCTATTTGATCTTCATTTCAACAATATTGACAGATAAAGGTGATATAATATAACAAATATCATGAAACACTTACATTTTGTAGTCCATTGTATAATTTAATTAAACATATATGCAAATTTCGCATGTGGAAAAAGTAAGTACACCCTTGGCTCTAATAAGTCGTATTGCCCGCTTTGGCAGAAACAACCTCAAGTAGGTGTTTCTTATAACTGTCTACCAGTCTCTGGCATCGACTGGGATAAATTTTTGCCCACTCCTCCTTCCAGAATTATTTCAGCTGTTCGATGTTTGAGGGGTTTCTTGCATGCACAGCTCGTTTCAAATCCCCCCACAACATCTCAATGGGATTTAGATCCGGGCTTTGACTTGGCCATTCCAGAACCCTCCATTTCTTTCTTTTCAGCCATTCCTTGGTGGATTTACTGGTATGTTTAGGGTCATTGTCATGTTGCAAGGTCCACCTTCGGTTGAGCTTCAACTTGCCGACAGATGGCCTCGCATTATCCTCAAGCACCCTCTGGTACAATGAAGAATTCATAGTGGATTCTATGATGGTGAGCTGCCCAGGCCCTGGACAATGCAGCAGTTGCAGACAATGCAGCAAAGCTGCCCCAAACCATAATATTTCCACCACCATGCTTTACAGTTGGTATCAGGTTCTTGTGGTCAAATGCTGTCTTTGGTTTTCGCCAAACATGTCTTCTGGTACTGTGGCCAAATAGCTCTACCTTTGACTCATCTGTCCAGAGCACATTGTTCCAGAAGTGCTGGTCTTTGCATAGGTGTTCATTGGCAAACTTTAGTCTTGCCCTGATGTTCTTTCTGGACAGCAAAGGTTTCCTCCTGGCACACCTCCCATGTAGATCAAATTTGTGCAGCCTCTTTCTAATTGTACACTCGTGCCCTTTGACATCAACAGTAGCAAGAGCTACCTGTAGGTCCTGTGATGACATTCTGGGGTTCTTAGAGACTTCTTTCAGCATCTTGCGGTCTGCTCTCGGGCTGAACTTGCTGGGGCAGTCTGGCCTGAACAAGTTGGCAGTTGTTTGGAATCTTCTCCACTTGTAGATGATCTTCCGGACAGTCGAACGATTGATTTCAAATTGTTTGGAGATCTTTTTGAATCCCTTCCCAGACTCGTAGGCATCTATAACCTTGTATCTGAAGGCCTCAGAGAGCTCTTTTGATCTAGGCATGGTGACGCCGCACACTTCAACAACAAAGAGCAAACCAAACTAAATGTCTGAGGTTTAAATAAGACAGTTTCCTCCAAGATCCTCTCTAACGATGTTCTAATGATTTGCACCTGAGCTGGTGCATCTGATTCTAATTCTAGGTATTTGAAGTAGTGGTAAATGTAGGGGTGTACTTACTTTTTCCACGTGCGAAATTTGCATTTATGTTTATTTAAATTATACAATGGACTACAAAATGTAAATGTTTCATGATTTTTGTTATATTATATCACCTTTATCTATCAATGTTGTTGAAATGAAGATCAAATAGCTGTATGTTGAAATATGTTGAAAATGTCAAAACTTTACATGGGGTGTACTTACTTTTTCACGTGACTGTATGAGATTTTGTTTACATTTTCAGTGGCAATAATGTATTAACCTGAACAAAGTGATTTATCTTCTTTTATTCATTTCCCTGCTTGTGCTGCAGATTTATCAAAAAATGTATCGACATCAACACGAAAATCTCTGCTTCTTCTTCTAATTGTCTTCCTGGCTGCAGCTACGCTAATGCTTATCATATACAAAAACTTCCCTCCTCTTAAAGGGTAAGCGTCCACATTTACATCTGAAATGTTTTGTTTGCATTCTCGAGTTGCACAAAAGACTACGCTGTTTATTTCTCAACCCCCGCACTCCCTTAGGTTTCTGCTGTTTCATAAAACCTTGAACTATTTTTATATCACCTTTTTTTGACAATGGCTTTGTTCCAATGGCAATGTCTGTGCGCTTGCATATCGTTGTGCAGGAACGAGCAAGAGAAGATCAAAGTCCCAAAGGATTTGGACGATGCGAAGGCCCTTGGCAAGGTTTTGTCGAAATACAAAGACACGTACTACATACAAGTGATGGTCATGTACTTCACGACGTTTGTTTTGTATCCTAATGGCTTGCTGTTCTTCAGCGCAGTAAAGAAGCGAATGGTTATGGATTTGAAACTAGATTTTCATGCCTCCACCCCTGATAGTGGCCAGAGGCAATTATGTTTTCGGGTTGTCCTTCCGTCCGTCCGTCCGTACGGGCTAAACCTCGTTTTTCTCAGCAATCACATGTCCGATTGAGACGAAACCTTCAGGGTAGGAGTGACACCCATGCA
The DNA here is from genome assembly GCF_964187855.1 of Myxine glutinosa. Classification (NCBI taxonomy): domain Eukaryota; kingdom Metazoa; phylum Chordata; class Myxini; order Myxiniformes; family Myxinidae; genus Myxine; species Myxine glutinosa. The sequence continues at coordinate 147,776,818 of NC_136261.1, read as the reverse complement.
GAATGTTTTAATGATAATTGTGACGTCATAGGTCACTTGTTATGGCAGCCATCTTGGAATAAACTCAAATAATTACAACATTATTTCTCGGAAACCGCCGAGTGGAAAATTTTGAAACTTGGCACATTGTCAAGTCCTCCCAATGGGGGAATGAAAGCATGATAATGATGACATCATAGGTGAAGTGGGATATCAGCCAAAAAAGTTTTAATCGAATTCCTTATCCTAAAAATCTGAAATTGCATGTACATGATCTATAACCCATTTGTATTAAAATATTAAATTTATGACATCATAGGTCACATGGTTTGGCAGCCATATTGGATTTCACCTAAAACCTTTAAAAAAACATCTTCTCCCAAACCACCAAATCGATTGACTCAAAACTTTATGTGTGTCATTGAAACATGGCAATTAAAAGATGATCACGAAAACATCATTGGTCACATGGTGTGGCAGCCATATTGGATTGAAGTAAAATATTAAATAATTATATCTCTGAAACTGCTTCGATGCGAAAATTTTACGAAAATGTTATCTAACACCATTGTTGCATATAGTTTGAAAATCATGGTCATGATTTTGGTTTAGGTCATGTGGTTTGGCAGCCATTTTGGATAGAAAAACTAACCTTATACAAATGGTGTGTGAAAGGCAGCGCTTGATTAACAAGCATTCTGAGTATTGCGCTGCAATACATGTCCCCTACCGGCAGTCTGTCGTCTGGAAAACTGTTGGGGAAATTACCAAAGTTCAAAGTGCCATAACTTTGTCAAAAATGATCGAAACGTCGTGAATTTCGAACATGATCTGTAACGTATCATGAGGAAACCAGGTTGACATCATTAGCATTAAGAGTTTAGAAAAAAAGTCCGGAAAACTGTTCTTTGCGTGACGGACGGACGGACGGACAGACGGACAGACGGATGGACTGACTGACTGACTGACGGACGGACGGACTGACGGACTGACTGACGGATGGAGTGCAAACCTATAGTCACCTCCGGTGTACACCGGTAGGGGACTAATAAGCCCGCAAGGTCGCTCCGTGGAGCAGCCTGCACGTATTGCACTGTGTGAATTATATAATTACCACCTCACGGTCTGAGTTAACTCGGCTAAAAATTATCCAATTTGCACCAAATAAAGTTTATGAATGGATGCACAGACCCTTACTTCTCACTAAAAGTGGAAACAGAATGTAAATTGGAGTTAAAACAAGGAATATTAACAGCTTTGACTCACCGCACTCCAAATTATAGTCTGGAAAACTGTTGGGGGAAATTTCCAAAGTTCAAAGTGCCATAACTTTGACAAAAATGATCGAAACGTCATGAAGTTCGAACTTGATCTGTAACTTATCATGAGGAAACCATGTACCAAGTTTGAAATTATTAGCATGAAGAATTTAGAAAAAAAGTCCGGAAAACTGTTCTTTGCGTGACGGACGGACGGACTGACTGACTGACGGATGGACGGATGGACTGACGGACTGACTTGTCGGACTGACTTGTCAGACTGATGGACTGATGGACAGACTGACAGACTGACAGACGGAGTGCAAACCTATAGTCCCCTCCAGTGTACACCGGTAGGGGACTAACAAGTGGCATAAACACCAGAGGTTTGTGGACTTCTGTCTCTCTCTCTCTGATTCTTAGAACTTCCAAAACAGTATGCAAGCAATTTCCAGCACCATGGACAAAAAAATTCCAAAATTTGTGTCCTAAGCCCGCATTTCCCTGTGCCAAGGGAACGAAGCTCAAAAGGGGGCGCTACGCCCCTTAGCTGAGCATGCGGATTCGTAGTAAGAGTTGTAATGGTTCTTATGCCTCATCCACCTCATGAGACCTTTCATTGTATTGTGTCGTCAACACTCGTTTGACCGTTTTTGTACAGACCATGTTTCAGCTGCTCGGTGGTTATGACGCGAGATCTCAAAAGAACCATATGACTAGGATTTAGCCACTGGTCAAATACCTCTACTTTGAGATGGGGGAATCCATCTTTGTTATGACCTGTGTTGGTTTGCCTTCATACACAATTTGAACAATAGGTTTTTGTCAATGTAAAGTTCACAAAGGATTGCTATCTGTGATGGAGTTGAGTGAATGCGACTTTTTTGGTTGGTCCACAAAAGGTCTCACACCCAAAATATCGGCTCTACCGTGTCTCCCATGGCAGTTAACATACTTTTGTTAACCCTCAGTTGATAAAAACTATACCTTCAAGCATTTACTTTGATATCGCTGCCATTGTAGAATATCTTTTCCCAGGTCATGAAGTAGACATCTATATAGCGAAGCTGCCTGAGTCGAGTTATGGGCCGCAACTGTGATGTAGTGCCCACCTTGGTCGCATGACTTTGTTACGCCCTTTTCCTTTGGCATTCTCTGTGGGTTGGCTAATGTCCGCTCACTTAGCACTGTTTAGGTTATCTAGTTTTGGAGGTACGATGGTTTTAACCTTTTTTATTTGTCGGATTTGTTTATTTTATTTGACTAAATTGTCGGAGGCATTATGTTTATGGGTTGTCTGTTCAGCTGTCCGTCCATCCGTGCGTCTGTGATAGGTTTTCGTTGCCGCAATAACTTCAGAATGGCTGAAGGGATCTAAGTCAAACTTGGTACAAGTATGTATAATGATGTAAAGATGTACTGATTATATTGTGGGGTCGAGAGGTCAGAGGTGCCGTTCGGTAAAAATCCTGGTACCAAGTTAACTTGTGAACCAGTGATGGGACTTTGACAAAACTTGGTATAAGTATATTATTATGTAAACATGATCTAATTGGATTTTGGCTTCAAGAGGTCAAAGGTCAGAGTCGCCGTTAGGTAAAAATTCTGTTAATGCGCTAACTTGTGAACCAGTAATGGGATTTTGACCAAACTTGGGATAGGTATTTATTATGATGCAAAGATGAACTGATTTTAGATTTCGGCATCAAAGGTCAGAGGCCATTTCAGGTAAAATGTGATATTTGAGATAGCTGAAGGGATTTAAATCAAACTTGGTGCAAGTATGTATAATGATGTAATAATGTGGGCGGAGGCATATCGGTCGACGTCGCAATGTCGAAACGTGCCAATCTAGTTATTACATGTTTTGATGCTCATTGAAGAGTATTTTTTTACTCAAAACAATATTATGTAGAAAGCTGGCAAACAGACAGTTGGGTTTGGTGAAACAAACAGACAAAGAATATAATACTTTACTGAGAGTAGTGTTTAAAATTAAGGTCATGTCCTATATGAAAGTACAGTACTCGTAAAGTAAAATTAGAGTGATTTCTTTCAGGTAAAATTGTTTTGAAAGGACAAGGTATAAATACGAGTTTCTTTATTAGGAGGAAGAGGCCATTAGGCCAAAAGAGCCTGTGCAATCGTTGCCCAACATATGGTTGATTTGCCGTGCTCTAATTTTTAATTGCTGTGCATCAAGCTAGGATGCAGCGCGTCACATTTTGAATGTCTTTGGGATGACCCAGCCAGGTTCAAACCGGCAACCTCCCAGCCATTGAGTGTTGTAATAAATCTAAGATTAGCATCGTTTCATCCTTCAGCCACTGACTGAAGTCACGGATATGGACTTGCTATAATCATTTCCTGTAGATGGAAATTGGTACGCACCAACTTGATATGCTGAAACTGAAATCCATTAAGGTACTGTTACGTTTGTGCGATGCAGTTATTAGAAAATAAGGAATAGGCCATCATTTGTGTTTGAGTAGATATGACTGTTCAACCCTAGATTATGTACATGTGGATAATGACAAGTCATACTGGTTGTATGTGCACCTCTGGGAGCCTGTGTTGTACCATTTAGTGGCTCGGAGAGGTTACGGATGTCTCTTCACGTCTCTGATGTCGAGCCGACGAGAGAGTTACCGTTGGATTTCAGTATCCACACCATGGCGTGCCGACCAATTCCCTCTCCCCTCATGTCCTGGGGAAGAGGAAGAAGCTCCATCACAGCTACCCCTGATTGTCATTGAGCCAAGCAACACACAATTGGCCATGCTCCGATTAGGTGGACGTGCTCCTAAGCAATGGGACAACTAGTGATCAATCAGGAGCGTCGATGCGAATGCCTCAGTGGGGAGGGAAGTGGATGAGATGGCATGCCGTCGGGGCAAGTGCAAGTGTGGGGTAGAGACGGTTAGAGAGACTCTTGATGAGAACACGTGACTCGCTGAGCTCGCAGCATGTCCTGCTTTACGATGTGCTGCTCCTGTTGTGACCTGGGTCCTTTCGTGCCTGAAGTTTCTATCTCGCTCGGTTCTATCTGAATGTTTGTTGTGAATGTGACACCCGAGGGGGTTTTAGTTTCCCTTCCATTGCTGTGTGTTGTGATTACCGGCGAGCAACGTGTCCTTAAGGGTTATGGTACACACCAAACTTGATTCCTCCAGGATTATGGATGGGATATTCCCCCATAATTAGTGTATTTAACTATTACTTGTGATGGGCCACTCCCACTGGGAGCGGGCCTATGCCATACATGTTTAGGTGGACATAATTGGAGTTCTCTCCCCACCCTGAATGTTTAAACACGCTCGTTAAATTTCAAAGCACTCGCATACCGCTCGGGAGTGTTTCATAACAAATTTGACCTTAAGCTGGCCATCTTTGAGAGAAACTACCTCATCGTGTGACATTCCCGCCCAGCGTCGCTTGCGGTCTTGCATGGTGGCCGTTGATGCGACGGTACTAGCTGATCTGGTATGATAAAGTTTCAGCCCCAAAGCAAAAAGGGATGAGACAAGACAGCATCTGATCCCAAAGAAACACGAATATAACTTAGACTTTTTTTTAAACAATGATCAGAGGAGCTTGTAAACATCCTGTGCAGGATAAGGACATCATTAGACATCAGTGTATTTTTACGATGTAAGAACATGAGTAGACAAGTGTACTGCTGATGTAACCGATGGTGAAAATGTTGTATCAACAGTTCTTGTTTATGCTTCGACTGTTTTGTTCTCCGACCTCATTGCTCCACAGAAGCAGTGAAGGACAAGGGTTCATTAAAAAATATATATAAACAAGAATACTATGGTGACTTTTTACAGGTTTTCCTTCACCGATACCAATGTCCAGCTTGCAGACATTTGCCATTCCTGGTTCAATTTTCCTCAGCATCTTGTCTGGTTTTCTTTACCCGTTTCCTCTTGCACTCTTCCTCGTTTGCCTGGTAAGGGATGACTAACCCACATGTTTTTCTTTAAAAGTGGCTCAATATGGTCACCAGACTTTGATGAAATGTTCATCATAAGAAAATGAAATTATTGAGCGGGAAAGGGGAAGATTACTTTGAGGACAACATTTCACAGAAGGCATTGCTGATGCCACATTAGCATTAACTATCTGTATCAGATGCTGAATATTCGTACATCTGTATATTTGTGGCAAACCATGTATCAAAACTTCACATTCTTGTTTTGCTTTGAATCAAAGTTTAGATAAAAGGTTGATCTTGTCAACAAAATTGTCCACTCACTTGTAGCATTGGTTTGACAGCATATGTCACATGTATAACCAGGCTGAAGAGTTTATGTTTTGTATCCCACTGATAGGCCGGATCTGGATCCGGACCTGAACCAAAATCGAGTCGGCTTGTTCTTGTCACCTAACCAACTCTTCCACCTTGTTTCCTCATAATCCGTCCACAACATTTTGAAATGTCATGTTATACGTATATCATATTTGGCCCCATCTCTCAAAGGTGTGACATATCACTTTAAAAAATAGAAAATTCTCGTATCCAGATCTTCCCAAAACTCCAATCAATTCGGCCTTGTCACACACCCAAACTGTCTACCAAGTTTCATCTGAAATACATCTATAACTTTTTGAGATATCCTGCTCACAGAGAGATAGGCAAACATGCAGGGTTGAAACCACCTTCGGTGATGGAGGTAATAACAGGAAATTAAGTTGAGTCAGCTGGATTCAGATACGCACCAACACGATGCAGTCGTTCTAATAAATTTATTTCTGCACATCCCATAGTTCAGGTGTGGCAGAAATGCAGTCATCAGATCTAATGATGTTATGCCACCATGCCATTAGTGTACGACCCAAGCAAATCAGAGCCCAATTCTCTTGGTTGCAGACTCTCCAATGACCTGTACATATCGCATGTACCTAGTCCAGAAGTAGGAATTCAGATGTCACTTAAATTATTAAACTGTTTTGCCCAACTGTGTTAGGCCAGTGAAAGTGGTGAAAATTGTAATGGGAGTGACAGAAGTCTTCCTGGCATGGGAAAAGGAGATTGTTTTGAGTGAGATTTCATGAACAAGTTTAATGAAGGAAAAGTATGTATAGTAAACCCTCGTCCACCGCGGGGGTTAAGATCCTGGAAAAACTGCGCATTCGGCAAAGCCGTGTTGCGCAAGCTTAAGACCTTGTGGGATAAATGGAGATAGAGGAAAACTACTGTGGAACATAACATTTTACTTCTCCTCTTCCCTTTATAAGCGATGAGGTAAACGATAAAGCGACATACATATGGAAAAATATTCTACAAGTTTTTTATATATATAGAGGATCATCGGCTTCAACGTCTCCATTGAAGTGGATGATTGAGAGCCAGACGGAGTTGATGTCGCAGTCTTGAAGAAGGAAGTGATTTTTTGTTGCCTTGCTTTCTTCCATTAATCTTTTAAGAGCTCCCTGTGAAGTGATACGAGGCCCTCAATAATTCTCTTAAATTTGCGTATGGTGGATTCTTTCAAATGATACTCATGGCCGACTGACACGACACTCATCCCGCTACTCAACTCGTCTAAAATTACAATTTTCTCCGCTCATGTACAGTAGTATGTGGCTAAATAACATTAAGTGAAAGAAATCTGGGCACAAGCTCACTCCGCACAAGCTCACTGTGCTATGCAGTCTGAAACAGCACGCGTGGTAGATGGCGGGAGACGTCACCGCTGTGCATGATGTGGTCATAGTGCCACATTCAAACCCGTGTATAATCAAGTTTTATGTGCGTTCGGAAAATAAGCGTCGCATTTCTTCCCACGCATATAAACGAATTTGCGTTGCCAAAACCCGCGTTGGACGAGGCTTTACTGGAGTTTTAATATTTTAATAATTCATTGATTCCAAGGCACGACAGTCACATGTTGGCAAGTATATTCGCATCTCCATTATGCAATTCAAAGTTTTGATGAATGCTTTGCTACATGACATTTGTTGTTTCTTCCTGTTGACCAGTGCTCTGCTATTGGTGCATCTTTCTGTTACCTACTTTCTTACCTCGTTGGAAGACCGATTGTGCACAAGTACTTGTCGGAAAGAGTGGCCTCCTGGGCCGGGCATGTATGTCGGTGCATACCCCACTCCCATCCTTCTATTTTATTTAGCCAGACTGACATATCTGCCATATTTTATTATTATTTATACAAAGAAAAGACTATGCTGTGTAAGAGGCAGCTACGACTCCACTGAATACCATCATTGCCTCTTGTCAGGGAGTTACTGCTTCAGGTTTCAAATATAGAAAGGCCATTCTGTTACAACTTTAAAATTTGTAAACAACCACAAGCGTGGTCTTTAAAAGAAAAGGTGATACTTTCAAGTTTGGGAATTGTAATTTGATTGAAACGGTTCCTGATTGGGAAGTTGTGAATTAACTGAGAGGGAAGTCCTTATTCAGAGCAAATACGAAAACCCAACATTCGTGTCTTTAATATCCCTCATCAGACATGTCAAGGAGAAATACGAATATGTTTCAGTCAAGGAGAGAAAATTCAGACAAAAATCCCAGGACCTGTTTATGTTGGACAAGAACATGAATGCAAAACATTTGACTCATTCAAAAATACACGTATAACCTCTCATGTCGTTTCGAGAACCAGTGAAGCTAACCACATAAATCAAAGATTAGTCGAACAAAACAAACAAACTGGGAAAATATTTATAAATAACTAAAAACAATAGACTGTCTTTACCTTTGAGAAAAGTCTAAAGTTTTGAATCGAAACATTTTCATGATACTATTAAAAGCTGACAAGGTACCCATTTGATTTGTTTTGGATCTCCTGAAGATGGATTTCCATGTAATCAAACTGAAATCAGAAGATGAACATGGACGTGTCAAATTGCGATTTTAATACGAGTGATGCAGTGCTGGTGAATTTACCATTTTTGCACCAGATTTACAGACTTTACTCCGCTTCATCGTTGCTGTCAAAGATTGATTTTTTAAATGACGATTATTGGTAAATATGTAGTGAACTTGTATCTTATTGAAGTAAACTTTTCTTTTTGTTGCAGCATTTATTACTTTTCAAATTAAAATTTTCAAACCCTTAATTTTTCATTTCAAACATTTCAAAACTTCACTTTTTTGGCTCACACTCCTCAACTTCCAATATTATGCTGCTTGGAATCTTTATTAGTGATTGGTTTAAAAAGTGATTTTTGTGTTAAATAAAAGATCTTTTTTCATTTGGTCATCCTTTAACTACACATCATGGGCTGACAGGACGGCCTAGAGATACGCACACTCACCTCGATGCTGTCTAATCTGGGTTCGAATCTGAGCCAGGTATAAACTGTCATCCCGGTGTTTCACAGGCCGGGTGATTCATCAATGTGTGTGCCGTCCCTCGGATGGACGTTAAACCGGAGTTCCGTCTGCCGGCATTCATTGGTGGACGTTAGTGTCCTTCACAACCGTGTCTTTCACAAAGGTGGACGTTAAAGTGTAGGTGAGCTATTGCTGGTGCCCTGAACAAATTCCAAATTCCTGCTCTAACCAGCAGAGGGCAGTGCATCAGCGGCACACAGCTCTGCTCTCAGCCAATGATGTGATCCTACAGTATTGTGAACAAAGAACTATCCATCTTTCGTAACAGTGTGTTGTTTCAGCTGTTAAAATGAATATTTTATTTAAATTGATTACACTGCCCTGCGAAAACATCCCTGATTAGAAATAAACTCTTAACAATCTGTAATATATATATATATATATATATATATATATATATATATATATATATATATATATATATATATATATATATATATATACATATATATATATACAGTCACGTGAAAAAGTAAGCACACCCCATGTTAAGGTTTGACTTTTTCAACATATTTCAACATACAGCTATTTGATCTTCATTTCAACAATATTGATAGATAAAGGTGATATTATACAACAAATATCATGAAACATTTACATTTTGTAGTCCATTGTATAATTTAAATAAACATAAATGCAAATTTCGCATGTGGAAAAAGTAAGTACAACCCATGAAATCTTTTTTATCTTTTTAACATATATGGACATATCAATATTTGATCTTCATTTAAACAGTATCTATGGATAAAGGTGATCTAATTGAACAAAAAAACAATGAAAAATTGACTTTGCAATAATTTATTCAACAAAAAATTGTTGCACAGCCTGCACAATTGCATGCACAGCTCGTTTCAAATCCCCCCACAACATCTCGATGGGATTTAGATCCGGGCTTTGACTTGGCCATTCCAGAACCCTCCATTTCTTTCTTTTCAGCCATTCCTTGGTGGATTTACTGGTATGTTTAGAGTCATTGTCATGTTGCAAGGTCCACCTTCGGTTGAGCTTCAACTTCCCGACAGATGGCCTCACATTATCCTCAAGCACCCTCTGGTACAATGAAGAATTCATAGTGGATTCTATGATGGTGAGCTGCCCAGGCCCTGATGCAGCAAAGCTGCCCCAAACCATAATATTTCCACCACCATGCTTTACAGTTGGTATCAGGTTCTTGTGGTCAAATGCTGTCTTTGGTTTTCACCAAACATGTCTTCTGGTACTGTGGCCAAATAGCTCTACCTTTGACTCAACTGTCCTTTGACTCAACTCACTCAACTCAACTGACTTGACTCAACTCAACTGCACATTGTTCCTTTGCCTCGGTGTTCATTGGTAAACTTTAGTCTTGCCCGAATGTTCTTTCTGGACAGCAAAGGTTTCCTCCTGGCACACCTCCCATGTAGATCAAATGTGTGCAGCCTCTTTCTAATGGTAGACTCGTGCACTTTGACATCAACAGTGGCAAGAGCTACCTGTCGGTCTCGTGATGACATTCTGGGGTTCTTAGATACTTCTTTCAGCATCTTGCAGTCTGCTCTCGGGCTGAACTTGCTGGGGCGGCCCGAGCTGAACAAGTTGGCAGTTGTTTGGAATCTTCTCCACTTGTAGATGATCTTCCGGACAGTCGAATGATTCATTTCAAATTGTTTGGAGATCTTTTTAAATCCCTTCCCAGACTCGTAGGCATCGATAACCTTCTTTCTGAAGGTCTCAGAGAGCTATTTTGATCATGGCATGGTGATGCCGCACACTTCAACAACAAAGAGCAAACCAAACGAAATGTCTGAGGTTTAAATAAGGCAGGTTCCTCCAAGATCCTCTCCAACGATGTTCTAATCATTTGCACCTGAGCTGGTGCACCTGATTCGAATCTTAGGTATTTGAAGTGGTGATAAATGTCGGGGTGTACTTACTTTTTCCACATGCTAAATTTGCATTTATGTTTATTTAAATTATACAATGGACTACAAAATGTAAATGTTTCATGATATTTGTTATACAGACTTGGCATTTAATATGGAATATTATTTTTGTGCGGGTGAACTTACTTTTCAAGATGACTTAGACCCAAAAGTTCATTCAAATTATGTTGAAATTATTCTAGATTTTGTTAATGTGACCTTTAAAAGAAACAAAAACCACATTTGACATTTCGAAGCAAATAAATTGATCCTTGAAAGTGATGTAAACTGATATCGAACTCAATTCATGGACAGTACTGTGTTAAACTTCTGTACGTTTTCCATAAGTATCTCTTTATTTTGCACATTAGCCCAAAAAAATTTCAACAAAAACAAAAGCAAAATTATGACTGGGGCTCTAGTTACGGACAGTAAAATTACAGTTCAGTACTTCGTGTAACCCCCACGAGCATTCAGGAGAGCACGTACACGTCGAGGCATGCTGTTCACGAGATTTGCCAAGGTTTGGACAGGAATCGCTTGCCATGCAGTGACAATAGTCTGCTGCAATTCACGCACAGAGGTAGACTGTTGGTCCAAGTTGTCGATTTGACGCGTTAATTCTGCCCACAAGTTCTCTATCGGATTCATATCCGGGGACATGGCAGGCCACTCCATATGCTCTACACCATGGTCAGCAAGAAAGTGTTGGATAATGCGAGCACGTTGAGGCCGTGCATTGTCATCTTGGCAGACAACGTTTCCTCGAAAGGCTGCACGAGCAAACGGAAGCAATGTTTCTTCCAGAATGGCCCTGTACTTGAACTGGTTCAGGTTTCCATTCAGAACAACCAGGTCAGTTTTGCCCCCTGCATGAAAAGCAGCCGAAACGGTCAGCCCACCACCTCCAGCTTGGACTCTTGGCACGATACAATCTTCGTTGTGGGCTTCATGCACTTGTCTGCGCATTCGGACGTGGCGATCTTGACGATAGACCAGAAATCTAGACTCGTCACTGAAGGTCACGTGAATCCAGTTTCCTGGCTGCCATTGACGGTGCTCTCTGGCCCACTGCAATCGTCGCTGGCTGTGTTGTCTGGTCAGGTGTGGCTTTCTCAGCGGACGCCTGGCACGATAGCCTGCTTGAACCAGTCGTTGGTTGACTAGCCTTCTGGATACAGGCACATGTCAGTTGCTGCCACTCTGCCCTCAGCCGATTAGCTGACTTGGCACGGCCATTGCAGACTAACCGGTGCAGCTGGCGATCATCTCTCCTTGTGGTTCTGCATGGACGTCCTGGCCTCAGTATTGGAATAGGGACACCCCTCTGAGCATTTCGTTTCAGGATCTTTGACACCTGACCTTGAGTGATGCCATACTGCCGAGCAATAGCACGCTGTTTCATGCCAGAATTTCGTAACGCCACCACTCCATGACAAACAGCATTGTCAAATTGACGGACCATCTCCAGAGGAAGCGGCAATAACTTTTGTAGACGTGCAGCAGTTGTTTTCCACTAATACAGAACGCAACAACCATTATATACCTGATTGTGAAGCCAATCGTCAAATGTACCTGTCCTTACATTTTGTCACGCCACCTGTGATATAATCCTGTTATTGACTTCTTGCTGCGAAAGACAATCAGTGACATGGTTCTTTTAACAAATAAATCACCGAAGCGTAAAAGAAACTCACCAGATTGATACACTGAGTTCAGAAAGTAAACCCAAGTCAAGAAAAAAAAAAAAATTCCATATTAAATGCCAAGTCTGTATTATATAACCTTTATCTATCAATATTGTTGAAATGAAGATCAAATAGCTGTATGTTGAAATATGTTGTAAAAGTCAAAACTTAACATGGGGTGTACTTACTTTTTCACGTGACATATATATATATATATATCATATCATATATATTATGATATATATATATTATGATATATATATATATTATGATATCGGTGATATATATATTAGTATATTGCAGCATGTCCTTTGGCTCATACTGTGCTTGAACCCATGAACACATCAAATTGATGTATTCTGCGTGACAACTTGATCCAGATTTTACCTGGAGTAGATTTTGTTGCAGCCCTTGCATATTATTCGAGAGAGGTTCGGCTCTTCCACAGGCCTCTATCCATGTTCCCAGACGTGGTCGATAGCGTTCATGTCAGGACTCTGTGCTCTGTCCATGGAAGAAGTTTTAGCCCATTCTGTCTCTTCCATGCAGAGGTGTTTCAGGACGTATGGCATGTGGCTCCATCTTGCTGCAGTGAATGTGTTCCATACTAGAAAATACCATGCTGGAATACAAGAAACCCTCCTTGCACTCAGTATACCCACAAGTCATCTTGTAGTATCAGTATGGAACACATTTACTGCTGGAATATGGTGCTTCATGCCATACGTACAAAACCCAATGTCGTCACGGGTTCAGGCCTCTACGGTGCCAAAGCACATGCTAACAGCAACTTATTTATTTAATCCTTTTGATTGTGCTCGCATCAGTTTCTTCTTAAAATAAAGTGTTTATAATTGTGTTTTATATTTTATAATCATGTGTTTATAATTAGGGGTGTTACTTTGTATATTGCAATCAACATTGGGGAACGCAAGAAATATAATTTTTGGGGATTTGACCTCCGGGTCCATGCCCCTGGGGGTGGGGTCACAGGGGTCAAAACAGGAAAAAAAATTAACCCAAAATGTAATATTAGGCCATTCCTGGTAGAATTGTTTACTATCTTTCAACTGCTTTTGGTGGGAAGCTTGTGAGTTTTGCGATGGCGCGCCATTGACTGTTATAGTTCTTTCTGCTAAGGGACTGTATAATCAGATATAAAGTGACTGCTGTCGATGATTTATTAAACTTTTTTGTTCATTCCCATCAAATGTTCAGCCTCTGGACTCTGGAGTTGATGAAAATTGTAATTATCAATTGTATGTAATCAGTCTTATGCGAATTGAAGTATTGTACGTAAGCGACCCACCAATCCCTCTCTCCAACCCCTCCCCCATTCTTGATTACTTACTATGTAACATTTCATTGCCTTTTATTAATAATCGTTGATATCTTGCAGGTGAACAAACACAGGGAGCACTTATTAAACTACATAATTTTTCTGAGGGTTACCCCATTTCTTCCAAACTGGTTCATCAACATCACTTCACCAATCATTAATGTCCCTCTTGGAGTATTCTTCACTGGAACCTTCATTGGTAAGCAAACAAATTTTTCGTATCTCCTTAATGTTCGCTCATCTCTCGATAATGCGGAGCAACAGTGCAAGGATGTTTAACGTACTGATAGTGGAATGGGTTGGTCGTTGTTGCTGAGGCAACCAGGTTACGTTTGCCCGAATAGATCACAGCTTGGGATGTAAAATGTTTAAATGAGGTAGTGAGTTTCTGGAAGAATGGGACTGGATGGAAATTTTAAATCTATCTGACATTTGAATTATTGCCTTTGTTATAACAGCATTATTGTTCTGTTCCATAGGAGTGGCACCACCTTCATTTGTTGCAATCAAAGCAGGGACGACACTCTACCAGCTCACTGCTGCTGGTGATGCCGTTTCATGGAGTTCCATTTTTATCCTCATGGCATTTGCATTGCTTTCACTGCTTCCAGTGCTTCTCAAGAAACAGCTGAAGAAATTCGATTGAGTGGCTAAAAATGCTTCACCTGACCAATTATTCCGAGAGATAACTGTAACGAGAGTAATAATTATAGACGACCACAAAAATGAAGTCTTAAGATGAATTGAGGAAATAATAGTGAAAAAAATACCGTTTCTATTTTTTTTGCAACTTTCTTTTCAATTTGTGACTTCACTTTTAATAAGAACAGACGAGAAGTAAATAACTTATTTGGCATCCGCCTATCCTTTTTCATAGAACATGAAGCTACTGAATAGTTATTTACATTAGATTGCGAGTTACTGAGGTGAGGCTGGAAACCTACTGTCATATGTTTACTGCAAGGAAATGTGGGGAGATGGAAAACGGGGGGGGGGGGGGGGGGGGGAGAGGAGGGGGACAGGGGACGGGTCCACCATCTTGGTTTCCAGGTGCTGTTTGCAATTGATGGCCAGCCGGGTGGCACAGATATTTACTCTTAATCAAACTCACCCATAATCTCTACCTCGTACAACAGATAAATAATGTAATGAAGAAGCTTCTCTTGGTTGTTAAAACAGTTTGGTACGCAGTAGTTTACTTTTGACATGTTACGTGTCACCTGGTTATTAGACCGTGGGCCGAATGTCAAAAAAGTGCCTACTTTTAAATTCTGTGACCCACTTTTAAATTCTGTGACCCACCTATTGTATCTACCTGAAATCTTGCCCAAATGTAGTTAAAATATTACTGAGAAAGAATTAATAACTCGTCAGTGCAAAATGTTGCACGTGAATTTATGATGCCAATTAGAAAAAAAAAAAATTCCAAAATATAGCACCCCATGTGTTCATTCTTGTATAGCTGTGTATTACTCTGGGAATTCTGCATCTGCGGACTTTTTCATCTTCAGCTTATTTATAGATAAAGACTGAATTCAGAGAACTTACTATCACCGATATCCTTTTCAGATGTATTGGCAGAAAAAAAAAAATCTACATGCATTTACATTAATGACATGGAGGAAATGGGACAACATTGAGCTCTTGCAATATATGTGCATTGAAGGTACATGTAGCAATTATCATTCAAATGAAAGGAAAGATGCATTGATACAATACATTGCCGGATGTCTTCACCTACATGTGTAATAGCAATTTGCCACTTCCTTTTCACTTAATCTACTCCTCATTAGTCTTCCTTCGTGAAATTTGACTTTCATAGCAATAGAGTTTCTGCAGTCAACTCATTTGTAAAGATCAGTACAGGAAATACCATGTTGGTGACAAAAACATCCTCCTTTCTTCTTACAGCTAGTTTTCTTGCATGAACTGTATATTTAATCAATCAAACTGCTTGGAGCAGGTGGCAGATCACCCCAGTTGGTCTAATTCGGTTTCACCTTCAATTACTTTCCATCCATATCACTTTGGACTAAGGATTTGTGGGAACTGTTCCAGGCATCTAGAGCTGTGCTTCTTAACCTGGGTGAATGAGATCAGGATTGGGGTGAATGAGAAAGGCAGGGTGAAAGGGAGGGTGAATGACTGGTGGGTGAACGTGTTACTACTCGTAGTAGAATCTACCAATAGATGATGGGAAAAAGTAACTTGTATGATGGGAGCTGATTTACTGATGCGCAAGCAAAGATCCGCAGAGCACTATCTGTTCTGCCTCCCAGTTGATGTGCAAAGGCAAGAAGATGGAATATTTATGAAGCTGGGTGACTTTGTCCAGGAGGCAGACCTTATTAGAGCAAATGTATGGCTGTGACTACTCATGGAGCTGCTGCCATGGTTGCGTTTACCAAGGAGTGATCATACGCATCAAAAGCGTATCTCCAAACTGTTTTCCATTTCACCGTTTGATTCATCGAGAGGCGTTGGCTGCCAAACGGCTATCTGTGCCTGTTGGTTGTGTGAAAATGGCTGCGAGGAATGATCTCAAAGTGGTCCTTTAAGACACTGAAAATAGTGAATGCCATCCGTGCACTTGCCAATAAATCCCATTTGTTCTGACGGCTGTGCAAGTATATGGATGCTTCTGTTCCTACACCCACGAAGCTGCTGATCCATGCAGAACTCCGATGGCTGTCAAGAGGAAAAGTGCTTTCCCGAATTCTGGCTCTGAAAGACGAATTATGTGTTCTTTGAAGAAGACAGGGAGAAGGCTTCATCGTGTCAGGATGACTATTGGCTTGCCAGACCTCCATATTCGAACACTTTGCTATGGTTTTGAGATTTGCACATATTGGTCATTAAAGGTTAAAGGGTTGCCCCCCATAGTTAGTCCACGAGCAACACGTAGGCCACACGAGAGTATTAGTTATGTCATAGTATGTGTAAGTATAGGCCATTTCCCCTCGTAATATCTGCGTTGTGTAAAGACATAAGATTATGTCCTGCTCATTTTGCGTCCACCCTCCAATTCCACCTCTATGGGCGTAATTGATCCCGCACCCCATTTGGCTGACCCGCTCAGTTTGTTACGCTTTGGCTGCCCGCAGCATTTTGCTGCCCTTTGTTCGCTCACTAGTCGAGTAACACGAGGTAGGCCTGAGAAGGAGGAGCGCGAGGTCAGGGTGGGGCGGCGTCAAGGCGGAGCGTCAGAGGCGATGATGGTAAGAGCCACCAGCCAACCAGGGCTCGAACGGCATGGCAAGGCGTGTCTGGTAAGTGCTAGAAGGTTCGCGGGGCGTGCCTATAAAAGCTTTTGCACAAAGCCCTTGAACAGGACTCGGTCAGGACTTGTACGAGGAGGACTTGCAAGAGAGCACGAGGGAGAACGAGGAGGACTGATTGGCACGAGAGAACTCACAAAGGGAGAGCGCACACGAGAGGACTGTGAAGAACGTGATTCGCATCGCTCCCGTTGGAGGCATTGCACTATATCGAGTATAACGTACGCGCCAGAGGAAAGGCAGCCAGACGCGCCGGTGGCGAATATCGCCTATTCAGCCACGCGAGTGAACGCGGCAATAGTCGCCAGTGTTAACCGCCAGAGCCCAGACCCTACCGTTCGCCCCGTATTATCCCGTGTGCACCAAACGACACGCGGAGAGCTCCTGCCCCTCTACTTACCATCTGCCCAGGACGAGCCGGAGGGAGCTGCACGATAGCCATCCTGGGACGTGGTGAACAGCATCCTGCAGCTGCAAACCCCGTGTGAGTGTGTCTGTGTGTGAGACGGGCCCGTTTGTCCTGGGGATTAAGTTTAGACTGTTTTTAAGGCTGCACTGTGTCCTCTTTTCTGGAATAGCCGCCAATCATTGTAAATAGTGTAAATAAATCTTGTTATTCCTTTCTTCCCAATTCGATTGCCTGTATGATTTCTCTATTGGGTAAGCGTGGCACGAATAAGATCGCTAGAACCGGGGTCACCAACTACACGGCACGGATCGCGTGTATGCACCACTCGCCGTCTCAACCCGCGTGATTCGTGCGGGGCTTATTTCGTTTCAGGGTAGCGCGAGTAATTAGGTAATAGCGATTCTAGTCCTAATACCCTATTTTGCGCTGTCCGGCAAGGACGTCATCGGTCCCGGGTCCCGTCGGCCAGTCAAAGACGAGGGGACTAATCCCCCCTTGGTAAGGGGAGAAGGCCGGCGGCGAGATCCGCAACTTGAACAAGTTGAACCTGTTGATTTAGGGAAAAGGTGGGGACATCTTTGAAGTTATGGGGAAGATAGAAGGCTTCAAACTGAAAATTGATTTGTGGAAAAGTCAAATTGAGCAGAACTTTGCTGACTTCGTCACCCTGGACAACTTCTTGGAGCAGAGTGAGTGGGAATAAAGAGCTCCTACTTTAGAAGAAAAGATGGACCTCGTTCTCTTTCATCTCAAGCTGCTGGGGGGAAATCTGACTGTACTTTGCAGAAAATGAGGCTGAATCTGAAGGAAATGATGTGGATCGTGACTCCCTTTGTATCTAAGCACATGGAAAGGGTTCAACTGGGGCAACTCAGTTACTTCTTGATTTGCAAACAGACCATGTAGAAATCTTCCTTCGCTACGTTTGACTACTACAGAGACGTCTGGGTATCTCTGATTCAATTTCCTAAATACCAGACTCTTGCAGAGAAAGACATGTCCATCCTTGTTCGCATGGCCACCACATACCCTTCGGAGAAGGGATTCTGAGCATTAGTTGAGATCAAAAAGAAGAAGTGGCATGCTCTCCTGGACCTCGATCCTCTGATGCAGGGAGCCCTGGAAACATCCATCTCTCCTTGCTATGATGCCATCACGGATGAAATGCAGGAGCAGAGAAGACATCAGGGTTAGTTGTGGAATGTAGATGGAGGCATATTTTGAGGAAAGGATGCAGGATTCTCTGAGGCAGATTAGATGATTGCCTTGTTTCTCATCGTCCAAGTGTGTCAATCATGTAGCAATGAACATAACGACTATGTGTGCAGGCCTATTTTGTTGATTTGTATCTTGTTCGGGCATGTTCATTAGTATGAGAAGAAAGGTTCTCGTAAAATCTCATTTCATCATCAAAAGGTCAGAGTATTTCCTTCTATTTTGTTTTCAAATCGTTGTGATTGAATCCATTGCTTCACGATGGGGTGAATGAGTTTTTTAACCATTTGATGAAGGTGAACATTGGAAAAGGATGAGAAGCACTGATCCAGTGCACAGTGGCCTGGTAATTTGCTCTCATGACGTGTATTGAGTGAGTCTTCAGTGGGTGGGAGACATGCTTTGTCTTTAACATGAGGAACAGGTTGTATCTTGCTTCATTGACTTTCTTGCAGTCTTGCCCATATATTCTGCAAACAAACCTCTCCAGACCTTTCACCAATTCATCACCGACTGCAAATGAGCTCCCTAATTCTTGAAAAACGGCATGACAAGCTGTAATTTGCAAACTTGAAGGCTTCGGCTTTTCTATGGATCTTGTTTCAGATGAGAGCTTACCTTCAAGAAACTCAGGGTGCTCCTGCTGTTGCCTCTTCTAGTATGGAAGAATATCTCTGGTCTAATATGCTCCAGCTAACTTAACACAGACAATTAATGTGTGGAGAACAGCGACATCATAATAATAATCATGTTGAGCTCCAACTTAACCGTTATTTGGTCAAATTCGGTTATGAGCTTACTTCACTGTCTCAGTGTCAATACATACTACTACTACTACTACTACTACTTGTTTATACATAATGCTGAACAGACAATCACAAACAAAACACCAAAAGAAAACAGCAAAAAACACTTTGTCCAAACAGCTCTGTCAGCTGCGGCGGATTTCAGTTCATCCATATACAGCCCAGTGTCGCTGCAGACAATATTAATGAACTTCAGATTCGGCCGACCAACTCTCCTTTCTGATGGCTTCCAAAGTAGGACGCTATTTGCCTCTTTTTTGTGCCGGAGGACATGACCCACCAATCTGAAACGCCTCTCCCTCACATTAGAACATTTTGGCAAATTACCATATAGTTCAATGTTTGTGACGTGGTCAATACATGATCCCACTAAAAATTCCATTCATCATGCAATGCAATGCTATACACGTGCAGTCCTTAGAAAATTGACGAGTATTGGTACCTCAATCAGGATCAGGATTCAGTCGATAATTCACGAAATTAATGGAGATCCTACCATCCAGGTCCTAAAGCTTCTTCGTCATCGCTGATTGCGAGTGATGTAAGCAAGCCCTTGCGCTTGCCCCACTCCAAGCCTGTGACATTCTTGCCACTGGCACTGCAGTGCCTTCACAACGACCTTGCTTTCGGGGCTTCCTTCTATGTACTTCTTTCTTATTGGCAGCACATTCTTGAAACTTGTGAGCATTTTTCTCACTAAAGAGAATAACTCTACTGCATGTGTTGATGACATGCATGCAGCAAAACCCTGAAAATGCTCTCAGAATCCTCAATCGCACTAGCAATCGACAGCATGTACACTGCCATGATGGCTAGTGCCAGTCAGGTCTGCAACAAAGACGTGATTGGTTGATGTGTACATGTCAGTACTCGTAGCGTATGTCAAACGTGCTGTGATTGGACAATACTTTTTTTAAATGTCACATTTTCGTGTTTCCATATTTTGAAAAAATGTGCATATTTTGTGCTTGGAGTTTCAGATATTAGTTTTGCAATATGTTTACACAACACATCACAGAAACAGGTACATACGCGAGATGGGTCACAAAACTAAACGAAACGGGGGCTCGGCCCACGGTCTATATCTGATATTTCAATTATTTGGAAACAAAGATGTTGGTCGTACCCCCAATTCTGTGCTCTCCTCCCCCTCAAGCTTTCCTTACGAAAAACAAGTGACATGAATAAAGGATACGTAGATTTACAAAGGAAGATGGCACTCGAGCAAAATATTACCAGCCACCTGGAATTTTCTAATAATGGCAATATACGAGGTCTGACAGTTCCAGGATTAAACAATATAAAATTTTATTGTAAACGTACCAATTATGTTTAGTGGTCACCTTCAAAGTAATCTACCTGGTAGTCTATACGTCGCTGCCATGCTTCAAAGCACCCTTGAAAGTAATCTGAAAGGCCATTTATTTATATAATTGGTCACAGGTCTCTGGAACTCTTTGGTTTATGCAAAATTAGTTCCTTTCATTGGAGTTTTGGACGTCGGTCAGATCAGACCAACATTCTCATACATTTTGGCAATCAATGGGCGTCCTGACTGCGCCTCATCATTCACGTCCATTCTCCCATCAAATCTCTTTGCCCACTTAAGCACACGTGATCTTGACATTGCGGCTTCCCCGTACACCAGCTTCAACTTGTCGAAAATGTCCATGCCACTTTTGCTTAGTTTTACCAAAAACTTTATGATTCTGTTCCAGAAGTTTGTTGTTCATTTTCAGAACACGATTGCAATCGTTTTGATGTTAACAAAACTCCAGTACGGCTACAAAACACAATCGATACCACAGCTAACACAAGACTGACAGGAAGATTACAATAAATGTCCAATTCGGAAAACCTAAGATAGTGCTGCCACCTGTCGAGAAAAAAAAAAACCCATCAGTCCTGGAACTTTATTGTCAGACCTCATGTACATACATACATGCTATACATTTTAAATATCCAGCAGCCAGGCAAAGGTACTCTACTGCAGTCACAACTTCCAATGCATTTCATGTTAAGTGACTGCTGTTACCAGACAGAACCACTTGTCGGTTTATACTGAATCTTGATCAAACAGTTTTTAAGGATCCGTGGTTAGCATTTCTATAAGATTAGATTGTAACTTGATGGACACATAACCTATTCTTCACAAAAAATCAGCGGTTGTTCAGTGTTCACAAGTGAGTGCAGTGTGTCGAGTAATTCAAGGGTGGATTGAAAAATAGTTGTACTGTATTTTATTACTTCTCTAATTAAATACATGAAGACGTGACATTGTGTAATACATGCATTCCACATGCTACACATGCTACAATTCACTACTGCATAAGGAAATGGGCAATTGCATGAAAAAAAAAGAAAAAATAATCTACGTTTGTACATGAACCACACGCAGGAAAAGGTCATTAAGAAGACGAATTGCAAGGACATGAGTTGGCATATACAAATCGAAGTATTAGATTCAGGACTTTGGATTCCAGCATCACGAGTTGTGGTTATACAGATGATAATGCCAAACAGGCCAACACAAGTTTGGCATTTTTACATTGCTTGGTAAAAATACTGGGCAAAATAAAATATGCACTTAACAGTGGGAGCAAGCAGTGTTTGAAATGTTGCTCTCCTACCTACCCCATGAGTACTCCAATTGTACGCAACCTAGAGTACAAGACCAAGTACTGGTATGTAGATATTTGTGCATGCTACAGTTATATGTCGGGCTGACAGGATGGCTTAGAGGTATGCACACTCACCTCGAAGCTGTTCAGCCTGGCTTCCCATGCTGACCCAGCTATAAATTGTCATCCCAGTGTTTCACAAGCAGGGGATTCGTCAATGTGTGTGCCAAAACAAACACTTCTTTTCATTGTGAGGCAGAATTTCAAGTGCTACGAATTGCCTAATATTAGGCTCCACTGAGAACCATCAGCAATGTCTGCTCGCAGGTCTCAGTTTTTTATTTTGAAACGCTTGAGAATAAGGAAACTGAAAAGAGGTATTTAATTGATTATACCACTGGAGACATGGTCACCACCAAAAAGGTTTTCACAAAAATACATATTTCGATGAATTTTGAAATGTTAAATAGGTATGGCCATATCCCTATGCATTCACACTTTCATTTTATATATTGCTTTCAAAACTCCTCATTGAAGGAAATTGTGTTTTGAGAATGAATTGAAAGCTGGTATGAAATAGTATTAGTCGTTCCTTGGCTCTCCTGAACTATCCATCAACAAGTCCTGCATCCACAGATTGATGGAATATTGCTCTCTCCTCTGGGTTGGCTCTCCTGCTTTGCACATTGCTGAAATTGAGGCTATGGAAAGCAAGGACTTCAATATCATTGGAACCTCTGGCGTTGAAGCCGAGTCTATTGGCCTATCAACTTCCCAACACAGATAGGTCGGTGGTCTCTGTCTTCTCCCATATACTTTCTCTTCTTGCACCCTCTGCTCTTTACTTGCTTTGTCGTCCTCCCTCCTCCCAGGTTTCTACAGGGCACACACGGTCCACCATCAACCTTCTGTTGAAACTACCTAAATCTAGGTTCACCACTCACTTGTTCCTCTTTATCCACTTGTAGAACCAACTTCCACATGCTACAACTATTGGGGATGCCTCTTCTCGGTGTTTGTAACCCCCCACCCCCAACGCAAGTTGGGGGACAAATCTTCCCTACTGCCAGGATTCGTCAGGGCAGCGCGGTCATGGCCAGAGTGCCGATCGGTCCCCATAAACTGACCGTCTGTCTCTGTCTTGGTCCTGACTTCATGAACGCAAAAGTACACCATCCTAGACGTGGGGGATCTCTTGGTCAATCCGAGGAGATCAATCGGCTATCTTCGGGTCGTAGGCTTGTTCAAAAGAAGTCTGGGGCTAGACAACAACAACTTCCACATTCTCTTAAATCTCATTCTTCCTTCGAGGTCTTCAAGACAGCTGTTTACCACCATCTCAGATAATTCCCCTTACAAACCCATATTTTCTGTCCCCAAATTTAGTTTTTCTTTTCTGAGGCTGCTTGTGTATCCATATTGTCCACCTCATGCATGCTCCTCTACCCTTCCTTCCCCACATCCCTTTTGCCCAAGTCTCCCTGTATTTTGTCATTCAGCCCTGCTGTTATTGGCCCGTGAAGGACTTGGACAAAAAACGTACCCAGTCTGAATGTTGCAGTCAATCGCGAAACTAATTGGGGAATCTGCGAATGTCACGGATGGAAACCCTTCATTTCCTCATTCTACTTTAAACTCAATATCTCTATATTTTCATTCCAAACAGCATCATTCATCATTCCAATCACAAAGGAATACTATGGTATTAATACATCAAAATATAATGTTAAATCACGATTGTATTCGAGATATTATTTATCAAACCAGTGAACCATTCTCATCTGTTCACTTTCAGATTTGAGAGCAAGGTCTGTGTCGATCACATTTCAAAATCATAATTTTATTGAGGAATTTCTGAAATCTACCTGCCTTGCGACATCCATTGGAACCCCAAAACATTCCACAAAAGCTTATATTTCCTTTTTAGTAAAATATGCAACTGTAATGGTTACCAAATGCTGTTCCTTTGTCATGTGACCAGATCCTCAGCTCTGATTGAAGTACGTTTGAGGGACATACATACAGTGCATTCAGAAAGTATTCAGAGCCCTTCACTTTTTTCACATTTTGTTATTTTGCAGCCTTATGCTGAAATCGTTCAAATTCTTTTTTTCCCTCATCAATCTACACTCAATACCCCATCATGACAAAGAGAAAACAGGATTTTAGAAAGTTTTGCAAATTTATTTTTAAAAAAAACAAACTGAAATATCACATTTACAAAAGTATTCAGACCCTTTGCTATGACAATTGAAATTAGCTCAGGTGAATAAAAATTTATTTTACTCCTCCCATTTCTCTTGATCATCTTTGAGATGTTTCTACACCTTGATTGGAGTCCACCTGTGGTAAATTCAATTGATTGGACATGATTTGGAAAGGCACACACCTGTCTATATAAGGTCTCACAGTTGACAATGCATATCAGAGCAAAAACCAAGCCATGAGGTCGAAGGAACTGCCTGCAGATCTCAGAGACAGGATTGTGTCGAGGCACAGAATTGGGGAAGTCTACAAAAACATTTCTGCTGCATTGAAGGTTCCCAAGAGCACAGTGACCTCCATAATTCTTAAATGGAAGAAGTTTGGAACAACCAGGACTCTTCCTCGAGCTGGCCGCCCGGCCAAACTGAGCAATCGGGGGAGAAGGGCCTTGGTAAGAGAGGTGACCAAGAACCCGATGGTCACTCTGGCTGAGCTCCAGAGATCCTGTGTGGAGATGGGAGAAACTTCCAGAAGGACAACCATCACTGCAACACCACCGATCTGGGCTTTATGGCAAAGTGGCCAGACGGAAGCCTCTCCTCAGTGA
Source organism: Myxine glutinosa (assembly GCF_964187855.1). NCBI lineage: Eukaryota > Metazoa > Chordata > Myxini > Myxiniformes > Myxinidae > Myxine > Myxine glutinosa. The sequence continues at coordinate 147,752,145 of NC_136261.1, read as the reverse complement.
AAGACACATGAAAGCGCACTTGGAGTTTGCAAAAAAGCACCTAAAGGACTCGCAGACTGTGAGAAACAAGATTCTGTGTGCTTTCTTTTTAGCAAATTGATCCACCTAGGAAAGATACTTCTGCCCTACCTAGGAAAACTTTCTAAAATCCTGTTTTCTCTTTGTCATTATGGGGTATCGAGTGTAGATTGATGAGGGAAAAAATGAATTTAAACGATTTCAGCATAAGGCTGCAACATAACAAAATGTGAAAAAGTAAAGGGGTCTGAATACTTTCTGAATGCACTGTACATACACCAAACATTGTTCCAGACGTCATTGCCATACTGGCTACGCCGTAAGAAAGTGCAATTGTTCCCGAGTTGGCTTGCAAGGATCTCCTCCAAGATGGGACAGATACCATTCTCCCAACTTTTCCAAATTAAATAGCTCCACATGCACAGTACTGTAAAGCCTCATTAGGCACAACACAACAACAACAGCAATCCCAGACACGTAGACAAGGAATAAATGTACACACTTGGTACAGCAAGCAACTATCCATCCACCTTCAGAGCACAGGCACACAGTCACACACGAGACCACGTGAGATTGAAAAAGAGTAAGAAGATACGTAAAGACCCACGTCGATGACAGAAGCAGGAGTTCCATGTAGCCGACAGGAGAGCGTCCCTCTTCGGTTTGTCTTTCTCCCACTCAGCCAAGAGTTGTTAGGGCCGATCCACGCTTAACAGCAGAATCACGACAACCAACCATGACACAATTGGTGCTGTGGACGTCGAGCAGCACGATCTGATTACATGTCACCTGGCTCATTGGCAATCAGGTTGCTGTGAGGGAGAGTGGAGCCTTTTTCTCTTCCCCCGGGTTTGAGGGGGGTAAAAATGCAGAATTCAGCATGGATGGTGAAACGCACAGAGTTTGGCTCTCACCCGGTTCAACAAGGAAAAGCAGAGGGATAAGACGCATTAACCTTTCTAGACACTAAGGTTATAACACCATCTCACAGCAGCGCAGGATAACTTATCCCTATCTATGTCCTTAAAAGTAAAGAATGAACAGTTTAACCATCAATGTTTTTTTTATCCCATTGATGGGTTGAATCGGGATCCGGATCTTCACAAAAATCTAATCATTTCGTCCTTGTCACACACCCAACCACTCCATCAAATTTTATCGGAATCCGTCCACAACCTTTGATATCAGACAGGGGGTGAAAACACAACTTCTGCCCTACTTAGGTAGTGGAGGTAATGCTGTCGTTTGTGTCCTTTTTGACATCCTTAAAAAAAAAAAAAAAATTCCTATTTGGAATGATTTTAAATTTTTGTTCTTCTGCCAGGTAGGCAGCCAGCAAAAAATATCTTATTCCTCTCAGCACATGTACGGTCGGGACGAATTCAGAACCAAAGTATGGTAAATGGCAAGCTTGTCTTCCTATTCATGTTCCGATTTGTGTTCAAAATACAGCATTCAATTTAAATAACTTGTTGGTCCATCATAAACTAGCAAGACAAACTCTTTGCTTCGCGTGCGCGGGATAACAAACTGTGGTTCTTTCAAAATGAGATAATTAACTGACTCAAACAAAAACGATGTGCAATTGAAAACCTCTACTGCACCCAAGCTCAAAATATATTTTTGGAACGAGTACCCAAACATAACATTGAAATGTATTTGTGCTAAAATGGCTGATATTAAACTTGATTTGTAGATTTCATTCCCACTTTTCAAATTATTTAGTTAATGTGCAAGAGAATTTTGAAGTCCACTCAGCCGATATGATTATTGACAGAAATTGGTGCATCCTATTTATTAGCAATGAGAAAGCGTGTGCAACATTGTGGAAAGAAAGAAACATTTAATTCAAATGCGTATCCAAGTTGACAGCCTTTCGCACATTACATTTCCCGTTTTACCTTTATTCATCGAGATTTGTACAATTGAGAAAAGGTACACGGGATACGCAGTGCAGCAGGTGTATTTTTAATGGATACGTTTAATAGCCACACATTCTCAAGAACAGAACAAATCGTCACTATTTAAACTGTAGCCCGCGATCTCTGAGCAAGTGATTTCAGTTGCATGATGCACATGGAAATGCTTTCTTTTTCCTGTGGGACACATGGAACAGCTGCAGTTAACGTTTGACGTTCATATTCTAGTTACTCTAAAAAGATGCAAGGATTACATGACACAAACATCATCACTACAAACGCAAATGTATTTCATCTATACATTTGATGCACCTGTTGTGGAGTGATAGTTTTGACCACGTTGCTCTCGACCCATTTGATCAAGTGCTCCTGTTCCAGGCGGCGCTTCAACTTCTCCAGTTCAACATGGTAGTCGAGACGGCGCTTCACCTCATTAAACACCATGAGCTGCCGCTCACGGATGTTGCTTTCCAGGATCATGGCCACATTGTTCTGTCGAGCAAAATAACTAAATAAGTTAAACACAAGCATTTTTTTCTCACCTTTATAGCAAACTAGCAGGGGTACCCAGCATTGCCTGGTGCTGTCCTAATCCTGTTGGCATTTAGAATTTTTTTTTGCGAGGGGCCTAAAACACTCCCCTATACCCACCAAGGAAAGGTGTCAGGGATCATTTAAGGATTTATTCATTTAAGGTCAGGGTCAGGGATTTGTACCTTTCATGTACAAAATCTTAGGCACTAAAGAGCGATAAAAAAAAAATACAATTTTTCCAAAAATATTTTTTGCCTAAAACTCCCTGGCATTCGCTGATAAACCTGTGAAAGTTTGATGAAGATCCATTTGGCCAACTGCAAAAAATGGCGACATACAAACAGCTCTTATAGTATAGAATTAGATATTCTGCTGAACTAAGAAGTTAATACTGTGGCCTTGTAATATACCCATGTCAATGACTCTCAGTAGCCGATGAAGGCCTAACAAGACATTTTAATTTCCGGATAAAAGCAAGCGGTGAAAGTCCCTCCTCCCCACCGCCAACCTTTCCTTTAGGCCGAGAAAAATATATTTCCGGTCTCTGGTCAGCGCGCGCATCGATTTTGACCCTGCGCGTCAACTATTTTTTTTTTCTTCAAATTTCCAACGGTACCAACAACAGTGCGTGCCTGTTGTTGCCGGGCCGGCGCGCTATCTCGGGAAATACGGGTCTGTGAGGGTCGCCATTGGTATTGACATTCGCGCACGGTTCTCCCCTACAAAACTACATTTAGTTTGTCCAAATCCAACCAGCCGTTCCAACGATATGAGTAGTTTTGTGTGCCGTGCCGTCATGAATCCAATCGGCTGGATATTGTCATTTATTGAAACGAAGACGTTCGTTGTCGGGTTCGTGTGAAGCAGCCAGAAGGCCTAGAGCTGCGGGTGGTCTCGTTAGTTAGGCCTGGATCCTCCCTTGATTGTCATGAAGTTGTAAGTGTCTGTGATAATCTGGTGGACAAGGAGAAGAGATCGTGGGAGACCATCGGCATGGATTCAAGCGCTTCCACGTTCGCCGTTTAGCCCAGCTGCGCATGCGCGATTTGAATAACACCATACAGCCCATCTGCGCATGCACGGCTTTGATACACATGCAGCGTGTCATCCCGTACACGAAGATTGGTCCAGGGGTGTCGTCATTTGCGCATGCGCGGTTTTTTTTCAGCATTCAAATGCTTCAGCAATTGCCTGTTTAGACCACTTGCGCATGCGCAGTGTTGACGCGATCGACGCATTGGAATGTTGACAGAACGGCGAGGTGATCTCGATAACGAAATGGCAGTCTATAATATGCTTGAAGAACTTAATGATTTTCAGAATAAATACATTTTAAAATAACTTAAGCTTGTGTTCATTATTTACAAAAAGGCCTACCAGTCCCATTGGCTGTCTTTAATTTCTCTCTGGACGGCGCCACGGCAGATGAAGAGGACCGCAAGGCATGAGGACACAAAAACAACACCTCTATATGTGCAATCCATGCTTTTCAAAAAAAAAAAAACGAAAAAAAAAAAACCCGCATCGCCGCATCAATTCTGGAAGTTTGGTCTGACCAGAGACCAGCAATATATTTTTTTCGGTCTTATCTCTCAAACCCTGACACCCCTACCCTCCTGCTCTTCTCAATTTTAGATTCTCGTTTTACTTCATACATATACCATTAGAGAGTTCATAAGATGTCCAGGTACAAGCCACCATTTTTGTCTGAATGTCTCTGTTACTCCACCTTTAGAGCGCGTGGCAAATTTTATTGGTCAAGACGACGTAAAGTTTTTTTCTGGGTACTGCTAATCTGGAGGCTTTGGAAGTGAAAATAATGTGATTTGTGTTCTACAGTGTTCAAATATATTGTTGCTAAAGACGGTTCAACGGTTAAACCGTTAAACCAGGCAATCCTTGCCAGGGTTACAAGACCTCCACGAAAGACCAAAACGGTGTGTAAGATACTGTGTTCAATATTAGCACGATTCCCCAAGGATCACCCAAACAAATCCGAACCTGGTGGGAAAACGTTCCTTATAATAAAAAGAGGGTTTATCAAAAGAGAATCCAGGGATAAGGGTACACAAGACCCTGAAAATAGTTGGGAACAAACCAAGCGGTCGACAGACACAGTTAGTAATGATGGAGCACACAAACTTATGTAAAGAGGAAAAAAAACATAGCCCTTTTTAAGGCCATTTTCCCCGCTAGAGCGGGGGTTAGCCTTGCGGGCCCCATGACAATCATGGTTCCCTTTTTGAGGTAATATTTTTATGGCCGGATGCCCTTCCTGATGCCAACCCTTAGTCGCCTCTTACGATGCGCAGGGATACAGTGTACCTATTCTAAACCGGGGTACACAATTCACAATCACAATCACAATCACAATCGTATTCTATACGGTCATAAAATTAACAATCACCTCAATGCAAGTTTTACAATACAAATCACTTCCAGACAAACAGCTAATACAGAGGAAAATGGTATCTATGAGAGATGACATCGTCCATGGCATTCTTTCTTATACAATGTAGCTATGAATCTATTAATTTACTATGAATTTATACAATCTACCCTTCTTCCTCCCCATTCCACATAACAATGATGTTTGATTTAAAACGTTTTAAAGGCTGTCGAAAAACCACAAAATGATCTTTTGAATCGGAAGTTTACCGCTGTTGATGCGGTGTCATTTACGCCACCTTATTTAACACGTTAAATTACTTATTTGTACCTGTTGTTTGTGCCCCTTAAGACGTCTTATACAAACAGCGAGTTTCCTCTTTGGAATAATTTTCAATTTTCCTTTGACAGACAAGCAGACAGATTGATGGAATTGCTTTTTATCTCCGCTACCAAAGCTGGACGGAGGTTATGTTTTCACCCGTCTGTTTGTCTGTGAGCAGAATATCTCATAATGTTGTGGACGGATTCAGATGTAATTTGCTGGACAGGCTGGTTGTGTGACAAGGACGAATTGGTTTGATTTTGGTGAAGATCCGAATCTGGATCCAATAATTTTTTAATTTTCAAATGATCTTTCACCATTGAGAGATGGGGCCAAAATCAATATACTGCACAATATCTCAAAGTTGTGGAAGGATTCGGACAAAACTAGGTGGACTGGGTGGGTGTGTGATAAGGACAAATCGATTTAATATTGGTTCAGGTCTGGATGTACATCTGGCCTATCAGTGGAATACAAAATATAAACTCTTCAGCCTGGCAGATGTATGCGCTCTATCGACTGCCACCGTTCTACTCTCTGCACATGCGTGCTCAGGAGGAGACATCATACAATTTTCCAAATATAGAGCTAAAGTATTGCAAACCTGCAGGTGTGTGTTCCGATTCATGTTTTAGTGTTAAAAATATATAATTCAATTCAAATCAAGTAGTTCCTCGATCATAGACCGACGTCGGTGAGACAGACACACAAAAGGAACCAACTGCTTAACTGCTTTGCACTTCGCGCACGGGGTGATTAATAGCTCCTTTGCACATCACTGCAGTCATTAAATAAACTCAAAATTAAGTGCAGCTCACTTTCTTTGCAGAAAAAATAAATTTCTTGCCATCCACTCGCCATTGCTCCTCCTTTTCAGCATCAATATGATTTTGCAGATGTGTTATTCTGGATTCCTTTGCTTCTGTAAAATCCGCGATAATTTTCTGCAACATGACAGCATGCTTACATCAGCACAAATACAACTTCCTAATAAATCAGTACAAAAATCACCTGTTAAAAGTGCTGTCAAATTGGACAATTTTAGGATAATTTCATTCAAGTACAAAATTGAGACAAACGAACTGTGAAGATCATGCACATCTTGGGTTTTAAAAGAACGCCAATATAATGGGAGAGAGGGGAGCAAGGGGTGGGGAGAGGACTTCAGGTACATCTAAGCAACAAAACATTGCAATTTACATTTTTTGGATACTTGCCCAATATCCTATTAAAAATAGTTGCAATTGTCTGCCAAACTCCTGAAAATATTCAGCGAGGGGGGAATCAATATTCTCCACCATACATTTCTGCTTATTGTTATTAGATAAGCATTTTCTTCAAGTCTTGTTTCAAATGGCAGAAGTTATTATATATATATATATTGTTGCGGATATGAGGATTGTGTTTTTTTTATTGTGTTGTATTGTATTGTAAATTGTTATGATTTATTGCTTTATTCTGAGCCCTCCTTGCTCCAGTCTGTTGTATAAAGGTCAAAGGGCGTTCCGGTAGTTAATTCCATAAAGCATACATGAAGGACACTATAATATCCCTGTTCAGTAGTTTATTTCCTTATTCTGTGTATTAGGTTAAGGCTTTGTCTTCCATTAAAATGACACTCCATTGCACCAAGTGAAATAAGATAGAGTCCCTTCATTCTTCATTCCCATTCCCAAAAACCTCCATTTCCCCTTTCGTCATGGCCAAGCCTCAATTTGCCAATTACATCCCCTCCAAAACCACCATTGAACATGTGCTCGGGTCGGGGAAGAAAGGCGTGCCCGCCCGTCGTCATCAAGGGCGGAGCCAGAGGGTCGCGTGACCAACCATGGCCGAGGTGAGCACACCGATGGGCGTGTCCTGAAGGCCGGCGGCTTAATCGCCGAAGGCGTTATAAAAGCGCGCGCGCAAGAGTGGACAGGAGTTGCGTAGAGAGGTCCATGACAAGAGAGGTCCATGACAAAGAGAGGTCCATGACAAGAGTGGCGGCTGCATCCACAGCAGCTTGAGCCACCGAAACTGCATCCACAGCAGCTTGAGCCACCGAAACTGCAGCCACAGCAGCTTGGAACCAGACGGATGTTTTGAGCAGGACCGAAAAGGAACGGCGGCTGCCAAACGCGCCGATCGGGCTGCGGTATCCGTGGACCGGCCTCCCTCTCCCTCCAGCCATCCACCTCCTGCCATTCCTATCATCATCCCCCGTGTAAGTGTGTTCGTAGTCTGTCTTTTGTCTTGTCCCTGGGAATAAGTTAAGCCTGTTAGATAAGCTAGTATTTTCACTGTGTCTCTAAAATCTTCTGTATATTATTTTCTTATCTTTCCTTCTCCTTGGTTATTTTGAGCCTGTAAATAGTAAATAAATTAGATTCGTATTTCAAACCTTTTTGCCTTCGTCTTCCTCTTCTTCACATCCATGTCGTCTTTGTCTTTTCCCTCATTGAATATCTGTGGCGCGATCTGGCCAACGTTCGGGAATCGGGTTAGTCGGGGTAACTGTACGACCGCGGGGCCATCCGCTCGGCAAACATAACATCTTATCCGCGGGCCGTAACAATATATATGTATGTATATATATATATATATAACTGTTAGAAATAGTAGAAACTCCACAGTACGAGCAGGGCGTCTCATTTGCATTGAATAAATAATCGGGAGATTAAATCAGACGTGGACGTAGAAGTCCTGAAGCTACGTCCGCGTCTGATTTAATCTCCCGAATATATATATAGTTTATATTTTATATATATATATATCTATATATATATATATATTTATATATCTATATATCTATATATATATATATCTATATATATATCTATATATAGTTTATATTTTATATATATAGTTTATATTTTATATATATATATATATAAATATATATATATAAATATATATATATATATATATAAATATATATATATATATATATAAAGATATATATATAAATATATATATATATATATATATATATATAAAGATATATATATATATATATATATATATATATAAAGATATATATATATATATATATATATATATAAAGATATATATATATATATATATATATATATATATATATATATAGATATATATATATATATATATATATATATATATATATATATATATATATATATATATATATATATATATATATATATATATATATATATATATATACAGTGGAACCTTGACTTACGAGTGCACCAACTTACGAGTTTTCCGAGATACGAGCCGTCGCTCGGGCGGTTTATTGCTTTGAGATGCGAGCCGAGATTTGAGTTACGAGCTTTCGCCACCCGCCACCAGGTGGGTTCCGGTCACGTGGTTATCTTGCCGTGCAAGTATCTCTGCCGTATATCGCTGCTGCTTTGTTTTCGCATTTTGGTTATTTTGGAAAATTTCTTAGTTTTAACCATGGGTCCTAAGAAATTGAGTGCCAAGGGAAGAGAGGATGTGCTTGGATATAAAACACGCAATCGTCGAAAAACATGAGCGAGGTGTGCGTGTTGTCGACTTGGTGAGGCGGATGTGAAGGCAGCTGAAGATTTTATTATAACTGAGAAGAAGAAGAGGATGATGTGCTTGGATATAAAACACGCAATCGTCGAAAAACATGAGCGAGGTGTGCGTGTTGTCGACTTGGTGAGGCGGATGTGAAGGCAGCTGAAGACTTTATTATAACTGAGAAGAAGAAGAGGATGATGTGCTTGGATATAAAACACGCAATCGTCGAAAAACATGAGCGAGGTGTGCGTGTTGTCGACTTGGTGAGGCGGATGTGAAGGCAGCTGAAGATTTTATTATAACTTTTGCCGAACTGATAGAAGCCGAACGATACATCCCCCAGCAAATCTTCAACTGTGACGAGACAGGGCTCTTCTGGAAAAAGATGCCGAGGAGGACGTATATAACGGCAGAGGAGAAGAGCATGCCAGGCCACAACTTGTTCAGAGTGCCGGCGATAGCTCGCCTTCTCTTTGTGGAAAACACGGTGAGATCCTTAACATCCAACAACTAATGGGACGCAAACGGGGTGCCCAGTTTAGCGGTACACACATTGATGAATCACCCTGCCTGTGATTCACCCATGACAGGTTATAGCTGGGTCGGGATTCAAACCCAGGCTGGACAGTTTAGAGTCAAGTGTGCGTACCTCCAGTCCAGGCCATCCTGCCAACTTGTATGCTGCATACAGGTGAAATATAAAGCGCGAGATATTTTTATATATACTGTATATTTTAAAAAAAATTGGTGTGGTTTTTGGCGGGCTGGAACGGATTAATAGCATTTCAATGCATTTTAATGGGGAAATTTAATTTGAGAAACGAGCAAATTGAGTTACGAGCTCGGTCACAGAACGAATTAAACTCGTAAGTCAAGGTTCCACTGTATATATATATATTGTTGTGGATATGAGGACTGTATATTTTTTTTTGATTGTGTGCTGTATTGTTGTGATTATTGTTTATTCTGTGCCTCCTGCCTCCGGAGCTGTGTAAAGACCAAAAGGGCGTCCCATAGTCCACAAGCATACACGTCAGCCAAGTAATAGAATATACCTGTTGGTAGTTATCTCTTATTCTGTGTTTTAGCGTAAGGCTGTGTCTTCCATTAATAGAAATACTCCATTGCACCAGTGAAAGAGATAGATTCCCTTCCATTCCCCCCTTTCCGTCAATTGCAATTTGAAGCGCCTTCCGCATTTTGGTCAGTTTTTTTCCCTTCATCCGCCATTGACCACGAGGCAGGGTTGGGGGAAGGAAGGCGTTTCCCCACCTCGTCAGAGAGGGGAGGAGTGAACCAGCCCCACTCGACCAACCATGAGCCAGGGGTTCGGCTAGAGAGGGCGGAGGAAGAGCGATCGGGGAGGGTCGCAAAGGTTGAGGGGCGGGGGCCTATATAACCCAAGGCAAGGGCGTGTCCAAGAGAGAGATGCGTTTTTACAGAGGAGAGCAGAAGACAGAAAGGCCTGGAGTTGGACTTTGAGTTGGTCTGAGTTGGTTGGGAGTCGGTCGTCAAGTGCAGAGTGGTGAAGAGTCAGTCAGTAGAGGTGGTGGTCAAGTGGTTGCGTTGGTTGCGGTGAGGAGTCGGTGGTAAAGAGTGAGGGACCAAGAAAGAGAGAGAAAGAGTCCTGAAGCAAGAGAGGAAGTTGTTGGACTGGGTGGGACTAAGGAAGGAGAGAGAACCCGTCACACCAATCCCCCAAGCTCCGCGTTGGCTCCACCAAGCGTTCAGCTCCACCAAGCTCTGCGTTGGCTCCACCAAGCTCCGCGTTGGCTCCACCAAGCGTTCAGCTCCACCAAGCTCCGCGTTGGCTCCACCAAGCGTTCAGCTCCACCAAGCTCCGCATTGGCTCCACCAAGCGTTCACCTCCAGCCATCCACCTCCTGCAATTCCCCGCGTGAGTCAGTGTCTTTTGTTTGTTCTGTCCTGGGTTAATTAAGTCTGTATAAGCTAGTATTTTCCCTGTGTCACCTGCGTCTTATGTGCTTGTAAATAAACGTGACTGCTTTCTTTTTGCTTGTGTGTAAATAGTCAATAAATTCAGTCGTATTTCCAAACCTTTCTTTGCCTTCGTTTTCCTCTTTGCATTGCGTCGTTTTCGTCTTTTCCCTCATTGAGCAGCTGGGGTGCGATACGGCCAAAGTCTGGGTGAATCGGGTGAGTTTTGTTAGGTCGCGGTCTTACACCACCGCTCGGTCTATAACATCTAACCGCGATCTATAACAATTGGTGTCTGGGAGTGGGATTCGGGGCCCGAACCAAAATTTTAAAACATCTAGAAAAAAAATTTTGGTCAAAATTACGAGCTGCCGAAATTTGTTTTTTTTTTAAGCAAAACCCGAATTTTGAAATCGCGCCATGGCTGTTCAAGGCGACGGGATGCCGGTGGGAGAGATAGACGGGGTAGAATCGACCCAGGACTTAGGAAAAAAAATGGCGGAGGAGAGTAAAGAAGGTGTGGTTGAGGGGGTATCAGGTGCACAAGATGGCGTCCTCGCGCACATGGTTGTTGCGGCACCAAATTTAGTCGCGGCAGTCGAGCCCGCAGTGCCAATGGACTTTTGCCTATTTATGACGCATTTCATGGCATCTATGAAGGGCGACAGTAGGGGATTGGATGCAATGATGGCTACCCAGGGAATCGACATGAAAAAAATGAGGAGGGAAGCAAAGGACAACCCGGAGGGATATCGGGAGCAAATAAACGACAGCATAAAAAAAATGGGGGAGTTCGTAGATGGCATGGGAGGCGGGAGAGGCACATCGGTGCACGACGAGGTAAAGCGGGTCGAAAAGCGCTGGTTGAGCGAAGCGGAGGAAAGCACGGGTACAATGACGGGGGTAGAAATCGCGACACGGGGTTTAGAAAAGCCAGCGGTCGCCGAGGTTAATAAAGAAAAAGCAGTAGCGGGAATAATTAAAATTGAAGAGATGACGGAGGTAGCCCGGGAATTGCAGGGAGAAATGGATTATGTACAAGGTCTGTGTTCAAATCATGATGTGATGCGCACTAACCAAATAAAGAGTTTGCAGGTGGCAAAGGAGGGGCGGAGACGAAGTACGGAGGTGAGTGGCAATGTATATGATGTGAGGAAAGCTTCAGTCGGCTTGGGGATTGGTTTGGATCCGGGTGTTCGTGAAAGGCCGTTGGTGAAGTGTGTGACAGGTCAGGTGTGCGAAAAAAGAGGTGTGCGAGAATGTCCGACCATGGGGTGTGTGAGGAAAAAGTGCACGCCGAGGAGTGAGTGTGCCGTCAGGAGTGAGCCGGTCGAAGCGCGTGTGCGAGGGGGTACATGGAAGCGCGGTGTGGTGAGTGTTACGGAGGAAGTAACGAGAGAGTGTACACCTGTGGTGAGTGTTACAGAGGGTGTACCGGGAGAGTGTGCGCGAGAGGTATGGTGTGTAACAGGGAGAGCGTTGGTGGAATGTACGGACGGCGTTGGAACGCCAGGTTTTGTGAGGGTGAAAGGGGTAGCGTATGCTTGTAAGCATGCAAGTGAAGCATCGATGGTAACCGGTTTAGTGGTTAGAGCGACGGATAGCCGATGCGAGCACTCGGTGCGAGGGGTGCTTGTTTGGGTGCGAGGCCCGGCGTCGATCGAAGCTGAGTCGTTTCTCTTCGAAGCGTCGTTGCCGATTCGGGCTTGGCCCCGCCCCGCACGGTCGAGTCCGGGCTTTGTCGGGCGAGGCGACCGGTCCGGTTCGAGGGCGAGTGGGAGGAAGCGGAACGGTGCCCCCTCGTGGGGACGGGGTTCCGACCGGGGGAGATGGAGCCATCGGGCCCGGGACCGCAAGGTGCCGCGCCGAGATGGTGCGTGGAATCTCGGTCCAACCAAACCACCTCCCTTGAACCGAAAGCCGGACGGATTCAACCTGCAGGCAACCAAACCACCCGAATTCATTGCTCGGCTTTACGAAGCCGAGTTTAATGATGTCATGACGCACCGAGGCTAGGATATAGCGGACTGTGATGATGGTGATCGTGATAGTGATAGTGTTTTGGACCCAAAATTAGAGAAAAACAAAATTTGGTGATTGGCAAAGGATTGGCAGTAATGATTGGCAGATGAGTAGTGATTGGCAAATTTTTGATTGGTTGGAATTTAGGTGTACAAAATTGATAGTGAGAGACCCCCGATGTGGTGGGATGGCAAATCCACCATCCCTCACAGACGTGGGGGCAAAGGAGCAATAGCTTATGGGGTGATGGCAGTGAAAACTAGCCCGGGTGGGTTAGGTTATATTGATAGGGCCCTAGAAGATGACATTAGGTGACGTTAAGGTTAGTTAGCGACTGATACCTGTAGTGGGGACGCAGGTAGATTAGTGTGGATTATAATGACGTGGGAGCGCAATAGTTTAAAGGGACGACTGGGAAGCGCAAGTTTCAGAGGGGAGTAGTTAGCTGAGATGATGCCGTGGGTGTGAGGATTGAACAGGTGAGAATGGAACAGGTGTGATTGCACAGGTGTGCGACTGAACAGGTGTGTGGAGCAGTGTATGAGGGAGTAGTGGTGATTGCGTGTTGTGCTGACCAAATGGTCCAGGAAGAAAGGAGGGTGCAGGTGGCACCAGGTATGATTGCACAGGTGTGCAACGACAGGTGAATGAAGAACAGGTGTATGTGGCTGTGTGGAATAAATGGTAGTGTGGAATATCTGGAGTAGTGGAAGGGATGGTCGTGGAGTGAGAATGGTGGAAATTGTGGAGTGGAGTGGATGGTGCGAAGGTGTGAATGGGGGAAGAGTGGACCCCCATCGCGGATACCCGGGGCGGGTAGTGTAGGTGTTAGGTAGAGGGTACAGGTAAATTGTGGTTGGATATTGGCATCTGTGGTGCGGGTGACAGAATGGTATGTGGATGGGTGCGTTGGTGTTGTGGAAATGGCTGGGCGTGTAGCCTGTTAGTGTGTGTAGTTGGTTTGGGCACTCCACCACTGTAAGGATGTCGGCCAGGTGAGGCCGCAGGTGGGCTCTGGGAGCCGGTAGTAGTTGTGTGGATGGGGCCCGAGGATCCGGAGGACGGACCCGGGTAGCCCAGTGCCAGAGGGCACCATGGGGTGACAGAGCCAGGAGAGGGGCTGTCCCCAGTTAGTTAGGTTAGGGTGAGGAGCTAGGTAAGCTCGGGTGGCAACTACAGTGGTGGAGGTGTGCAGGTGGGTAGACCTGTTGGGAGAGGTACACGTCGCAGCCCAGAAATTGTGCTAGAGCACCGGGAGATGAATCGGGGGAGTGAGACCCCAAATTGAGGAGCACCACAGTTTGGCCAATGGGAATTGGTTATTAGAACCCATAGTGTAAGTTGGCCAATGGATTGGCAGGGAAAGACCCCGGGTAGTGTAAAGTGTGTTAAAGTCATTTAGCGGATAGTTAGGATGAAGGATCTCCTCGCACCATCTGCATCCACTCACCTGAGGTGACAGGTACTCCACACCATGCCATGTTTTGATTATTTTTTATGATGCAAATGTTTGGATTGTGAGATGCATCATGACGTGGGTGTGACATTGTGCGTAATTCCATCTCTCCCTCCTTATGAGGATTGATGATGAATTGGTGATGGCAAATTTTGAAGTAAAGGGATTGTGGAGACGAATTTGGTATAGGGGAAATATGGGGAAGACGTGACAGTAGTGACGAATTTGTAAATGTGTAGATTTTTGTACATATGGGGTGAGAACAAGGGTAGGGTAGGTGACCTGGGGGTGACGTACGGTAGGGACGAGCTTTCTCACTTCGGCCTCCGTACGCATTTCACCTTGCATTGCCTTTTTGACGTGTACCCTTGTGACCTTACCCCTCGCTCAATTGTCTTTCCCCTTTTGTCTCCCACATGACCTGTGCGCCGTTGGGCGCCGAGGGGAGCGTGCGTGGGTCGGCCATTGTGCGCCCGAAATTCCCAGAACCAGCTGTCTGCATCGATGCACCACATTATGGACCACATGCCTGTGGCCGAGCACCACTTATGGACCCCATGGGTTGGGGCATGGCCCCTCTGCTGGAACCGGCCATGAGGGCCTGAAATCTTGCTGGCGGACCTTGGCCACAGGGCACCGATGCCCCACAGGTGAACCACACTAGTCGGCCCTGTGGGCCATAAATAAAATCAAATAAAAAAGGGACACATTGGGCACACTTTATTGAAAATAGGCCGCCAGTAAGCAAAGCAAAATGGAAATGACAACATCTGGAAGACAAATAATAATCACCAGCAGAGGGAGCCGAAGAGCAAGAGACCACCTCCAGGGTTAGGGGTTGTTGATTTTATTTTTATTGAACATTCATTGAACAATGGTGACTGCACCGATTGGTGCTTGGGTGTGTATTGGTGCGTTTTTGGGTGCGTTCATGGTGCGTCGATGCAGAGCAGACTGTCTCCCCCCCAGAAAGAACAATTACAGGTCCTGGGTTAGTTTTGTAAATAAAAATAGCGTCAGTGTAAATAATGCTCCCCACCGTCAGTGTTTAGTTTGAAGACCATTCCGCAATTCGGTTAGCTGTGGGCGTAAGTCTGTTAGGCAGGGTGCAATGGAGCAGCGGGACACATTTATTTATGTTTTAAAACTGTCGCACTCAGGGTCAGGTTAAAAGTAGAGGGAACTACACCTACGTGTCACACTAAATAAAAGTTGTAGGCCCGGGACGTGCCTAAGAGGAGGAGGGTGCAGTGTTGTGGATATGAGGACTGTATATATTTTTTTGATTGTGTGCTGTATTGTTGTGATTATTGTTTATTCTGTGCCTCCTGCCTCCGGAGCTGTGTAAAGACCAAAAGGGCGTCCCATAGTCCACAAGCATACACGTCAGCCAAGTAATAGAATATACCTGTTGGTAGTTATCTCTTATTCTGTGTTTTAGCGTAAGGCTGTGTCTTCCATTAATAGAAATACTCCATTGCACCAGTGAAAGAGATAGATTCCCTTCCATTCCCCCCTTTCCGTCAATTGCAATTTGAAGCGCCTTCCGCATTTTGGTCGGTTTTTTTCCCTTCATCCGCCATTGACCACGAGGCAGGGTTGGGGGAAGGAAGGCGTTTCCCCACCTCGTCAGAGAGGGGAGGAGTGAACCAGCCCCACTCGACCAACCATGAGCCAGGGGTTCGGCTAGAGAGGGCGGAGGAAGAGCGATCGGGGAGGGTCGCAAAGGTTGAGGGGCGGGGGCCTATATAACCCAAGGCAAGGGCGTGTCCAAGAGAGAGATGCGTTTTTACAGAGGAGAGCAGAAGACAGAAAGGCCTGGAGTTGGACTTTGAGTTGGTCTGAGTTGGTTGGGAGTCGGTCGTCAAGTGCAGAGTGGTGAAGAGTCAGTCAGTAGAGGTGGTGGTCAAGTGGTTGCGTTGGTTGCGGTGAGGAGTCGGTGGTAAAGAGTGAGGGACCAAGAAAGAGAGAGAAAGAGTCCTGAAGCAAGAGAGGAAGTTGTTGGACTGGGTGGGACTAAGGAAGGAGAGAGAACCCGTCACACCAATCCCCCAAGCTCCGCGTTGGCTCCACCAAGCGTTCAGCTCCACCAAGCTCCGCGTTGGCTCCACCAAGCTCCGCGTTGGCTCCACCAAGCTCCGCGTTGGCTCCACCAAGCGTTCAGCTCCACCAAGCTCCGCGTTGGCTCCACCAAGCGTTCACCTCCAGCCATCCACCTCCTGCAATTCCCCGCGTGAGTCAGTGTCTTTTGTTTGTTCTGTCCTGGGTTAATTAAGTCTGTATAAGCTAGTATTTTCCCTGTGTCACCTGCGTCTTATGTGCTTGTAAATAAACGTGACTGCTTTCTTTTTGCTTGTGTGTAAATAGTCAATAAATTCAGTCGTATTTCCAAACCTTTCTTTGCCTTCGTTTTCCTCTTTGCATTGCGTCGTTTTCGTCTTTTCCCTCATTGAGCAGCTGGGGTGCGATACGGCCAAAGTCTGGGTGAATCGGGTGAGTTTTGTTAGGTCGCGGTCTTACACCACCGCTCGGTCTATAACATCTAACCGCGATCTATAACAATATATAACAATATATAACAATATATAACAATATATAACAATATATATATATATATATATATATATATATATATATATATATATATATATATATATATATATATATATATATATATATAGATATATTTATTTATATATATATATATATATATATATATATATATATATATATATTGTTGCGGATATGGGATTTGCATCCATCCATATCCGCTTGTAAATATTCCCCTATTTCCTCAATACTTCCCAACTATCCCCAATCCCCCATTCCGTAGTCCCATTTTCTGTAAACAACACTCTGTAGACCCGACCTCCCCCTATTTCCCCCATTAAATGTCGTGCCCAGGTTCACCGCATCTCATGTAAGACAACTATAGGACATCTTGCTAGTTATTCTTAGTCTATGTCAGTTAAGGACTCGTTTCCATTAATTCTGACCCTTCGTTGCACCAGAATGTGATTGTATGGCACCGTTAGGAAGTTTAGGACCTCCCAATACCTCCCCGCAGCTCTTCCTCACGGTTCAGCAACAACAACAACAGCAACGGCAGCGGCGGGCGTGGGGAGTGCGCGTCCTCACTCCGGCTTGGTTGGTAGGGGGTGTTGGGAGGGCACCAGGCCTCCCCAACGAGCCGCCATCGAACATGTGCTCGACGGGGTTACCAAATAGGGGCTCCCTGTCAGCTCCTCGTCAAGGGCGGAGCCCGGTAACCCCCGCACCCAATGGAAGCGGCGGACCGGCCCCAGTGGGGCGGAGCCAACCAGCCGAGGGCGTGTCACTCCCCGTTGAGCATGCGCAGGGAGAGGGAGGTGACGTCAGATGCGCGCTGAGCTTGGAGCAAGCAAGACGTACCCTCCGAGCGCTGTGAGGCCTCCCCGCATCTTCTGGACTGGACCGTGCTTTATCCTGTCCCCGAGCCAAGGTGCACCTTGTGCCATCGAACTACCTGTCCCTCCCTGCCATCAATCCCTGTGTAAGTCAGCCTTGTTCCGTTTGTCTGTGGTCTGTCCGGGAATAGATAAGATTGTATTTAAGTGCCCATCTCTTCTGTGTCTTTTACCTCACTCTGCCGTGTAATCTACCCCCTTTTCTCCACCACTGTAATTATACCCTCCTCCGGAGGTCTTGAGAACTGTACCCCTTGCGTCGTTTCATCTTTCCCAGTCGTCGCGTCCTTTCCATCATTGATTTGGCATAGCGCGATTTGGTCAACGTCTGGGTGGAATCGGGGTCTAGTCGGGGAATAACTGTTCGTTCGCGGCAATACCACCGCTCGGTAAATAACATCTAAACCGCGTCCGTAATTATATATATATATATATATATATATATATATATATATATATATATATATATATATATATATTGTTGCGAATATGGAATTTGGCCTCCATATCCGCTTGTAAATATTCCCCTATTTTCTCCAATACTCCCCAACTTTCCCCAATCCCCCATTCCCTAGTCCCATTGCATGTAAATAACAATCAGTAGAGCCGACCTTCCCCTTATTCCCCCATTAAATGTCGTGCCCAGGTCCACCGCACCACACGTAGACAACTTTCGGACATCTTGCTAGTTATTCTTAGTCTATGTCAGTTAAGGCCTCGTTTCCATTAATTATTATGACTCTTCGTTGCACCAGAATGTGATTATATGGCATCAGTAGTGAGTTTAGGACCTTTCCCATACCTCCTCCCATCTTCTTCCCCGTCTACAACAACAGAGGGGCACGGCGCTGCGCGGGGGGGAGTGTGCGTCCTCCCACCGGCTCGGTTCGCCGCCATCGACAATGCGCTCCAGACGATGCGCTCCAGACCATGCGCTCCACGGGGTTACCACGAAGGGGCTCCTTGTCAGCTCCTCGTCAAGGGCGGAGCCTGGTAAACCCCCCGCACGCACCCAATGAGAAGCAACGTGCCGATTCCACGAGGCGGAGCTAACGAGCCGAGGGCGTGTCACTCCCCCGCCGGATATACGCGGCCACGCGCCGGATGTGACGTCAGATGCGCCCCCAGCTGGAGAAAGAAGGACCTGCGAGCGCTGAAACAGATGCGCCTGAGTTTGGAGAGGCCTGAGAAAGACCCGCCTGAGAAAGAACGTCACCTCTGAGCGCTGCGACGAGACCTCCCCGCATCTCTGGACCGAACCGTGTTGATCCTGCCCCGAGCCCAGGTGCACCTGGAGCCATCGCTACCTTGCCTTTCCTAGCCATCAATCCCCGTGTGAGTCAGCCTGTCCCGTTTATCTGTCGTCTGTTGGGAATAATATAAGATTGTGTCTAAGTGCTTGTCTTTCTATGTTGTACCTCTCGTCCCTGTAATCTGACCTTCCGTAACGAATATAATCTCCTCCGGAGGTCTTGAGAACCGTATCCCTGGTGTCGTCATTTTATAACCCAGCCGGGTGTCTTCTTTTCCTTATTGAGCCAGCGTGGCGCGGCTTCGTCAACGTTCGAGTACAATCGGGTAATTTGTGCGGACACGACGGCCATTCCGCTCGGCCCACCTTAACATCAAAGTCGTGTCTGTAACAATATATATATATATATATATATATATATATATATATATATATATATATATATATATATATATATATATATATAGTTACGGACCGCGGATAAGATGTTGATTTGCCGAGCGGATGGCGCCGCGGCCCTAACAGTTACCCCGACTAACCCGATTCCTGAACGTTGGCCAAAATCGCGCCACAGGTATTCAATGGGGAAAAGACTAAAGCGAAGGATTTGATGAAGAAGAAAGACAAAGGGTAAGGAATACAAATATAATTTATTACTATGTACAGGATTGAAAGAAACCAAGGAAGAAGGAAAGATAAGAAAATAATTTACAGAAGATATTAGAGACACAGTGCAATGCTAGCTTACCTACAGTCTTAATTAACCCAGGACAGAACAAACAAAAGACAGACTCACGCGGGGAATGCTGACCGGAATGGCAGGAGGTGGATGGCTGGAGGGGGAGGAAGGTTCAGCTGGACCTGCAGCACGGTCGGATCGGGGATTAGCAGCCGCCGCCCTTTATCGATCAGCTCGTTTAACAGCCGCCGTTCCTTCGCGGCCCTGCTCCAAACTGCCGTCAAGGCCCCCAAGCTGCTGTGGCTGAAGCTGCTGTGGCTGCTGCTGCTGTGGCTGCTGCTGCTGTGGCTGCTGCTGCTGTGGCAGGGATCCCTTACTCAACTCCTCTCGTACTCAACTCAACCACACGCGCTCGGCTCTTGCGCGCGCGCTTTTATAGCGCCTCAGGCGATCAAGCCGCCGGCCTTTTGGACACGCCCCTCGGTGAGCTCGCTTCGGCCCTGATTTGGTGGGCACAGGCCCTCTGACTCCACCCTTGATGACGATGGGCGGGCACGCCCTTCTTCCCCGAGCTGAGCACATGCTTAATGGCGGCAATTGTAGTTGGCAGTAGAAGTTTTGGGAGTGGGAATGGGGCATGAAAGGGAATCTATCTTATTTCACTTGGTGCAATGGAGTGTCATCTTAATGGAAGACAAAGCCTTAACCTAATACACAGAATAAGTAAATAAACTACTGAACAGGGGTATTATGGTGTCCTTCATGTATGCTTTATGGAACTAACTACGGGAACGCCCTTTTGACCTTTATACAACCACAAACGGAGGGAGGAGGGGCGTTATTTTCAACAACCTTTTACAACAATAAAAAAAAAAAACCATTCTCATATCCACAACAATATATATATAAATATATATATATATATACACACACACACACACACACACACACACACACACACACACACACACACACACACACACACACACACACACACACACACACACACGGTCCTTTTTCAAAATATTTGCATTGTAAAATGTGCTGAAGGCAATGTACTAACTGTTTGTTTTATGTTGCAGGTTAATCTTAAGGGTTGAATTTATCATGGATAAGTGGACACTTCAGCATTTGACTGATGAGCTGTACTTCCGAAACCGTTACAGTATTGTGGGTACACAGCATGAATTCTGAAGAGCATGTGGAGTGAGAATAGCATCAACAGACAAAGCCATAAGGAGATGAGTGACAGCATTCCGACAGACTGGTTCAGTGGCAGATACAGAAAGGTCAGGTCGTCTGAGGTCAGTGAGAACTGCAGCAAACATTGCGGCTGTTCAGGAAGACGCCGTGCGCTCACCGAAGAAATGGTGTAAACAGCGATCCCATAAACTGAAAATTTCCGAAACTTCACTGTGTCGGTTTATGAAAAAGGATAAAGGGACAGGGTATACCATACAAAACCCAGGGCCTTACAGGAACTAAAGGATAATATTTATAGAGAAATCCTTGACATTCAGTTGGAAACAATGGCATCAGTGATGGAGTGTGTTGGGCAATGGGCAGAATTTTGTGTGGATGCCTGTGGCGGTCACTTACTGGATGGGATTTTCACGAAATAAATGGTGAACAATCTCCAAAAGTGTGTTCTTTCATTTCCATCTTGTATATTCAGTACAACATACTTATTATTTCCGACATTGTTGTTTGAAATACAATCACGATTTTTGGCGGACCCTGTATGTACATCTTCTATATTAATAAAAGGCAGTGTGTTTGTGTGTGTTCACCTCCTCCATTACTCCAGAACCATGAAACTTAACGGCTCCAAACGTTGCATGCGTACTTCTGAAACTCCACAGGAGTACATGAATCAAAACTGGGTGTTTGGGCATCTTAAAACCACCTTTTTTAAGACAATTAATTAACAGGGTGTTCATCGCAAAAAGTCAAAATAAGCCTCATCAAAATGGTGGTCCACTATCTTGGTCAGTCCTCTGTGACATCATTGGGTTCTCAAGCCGCTATTTTGTTTCGGCCTTTTCAAACGTGTCTTGGCTTGGAAACACTGTCTACTCTAATGGACCAATGAAAGCATATAAATCAAAATCTCGATTCAGATTTGAGGATCGGATCCCATACACTTAAGTATCGAAATCTGGAGTGAAATCTGAAAGAGTTAACGTGAGCAATTCTGATAACCAAGTGCATTTATGGAAGCAAGACTGTTCTCCTCATTCTGCATTGTCCTCTTAATTCACACCTCCAATAGATGGGGTGTTTTTTTTCAAGTTGCAAAATACTTCAAGTTCAACTTTATTCCCATTCGTCATCATTTTATTGTCATAATTTCATTGTTTACAATCACACTGTGATTGTAAACAAAGAGAATACGGAGAAACAGCGTGAAGAAAGCATTAGCACTTGTTATTTTCTTCTTCAAAGCATGACGGAGAAACTCAGCTACAAATGAGAATTCCAAACCATCAACATTAAAAAAAAAACATCAGTTTTATTATTCGCTGCGTTTTTGGCAACATACACTGCCAGATCTTCTTCAATTTTTTTTATTTTTTATAAATACTGAATCGAGGCTCGTGAAAGAGCTGACAACCGCGAGGGAAAGACAGCACAGGGGGACCACGAGGGAAAGACAGCACAGGGGGTCATAAATCCCAACTTATCATACAAACTCAGAAAACATTAGATTAGAAAGAAACTCTTCTGATCTTTCTTCTTCAAATTATGCAAAGAATTACGAATAAACTCAGCAAGAGATTACAAAATGTTCTTCTTCTTCAAAAAATGACGGAGAAACTCGGCTACTCACGAGATTACCAAAATATCAATACAATAATGTTTCTGGTGACTTCGTCAGCAGAGGCATCAAAAAACAAATTTTGGTATTCCCTGCATTTTTGGCAACATATCCCACCCAGATCTTCTTCAAACTCAATGAGAAAGTTTTTATTCAAACTCAGAAAAAATTACATTATGAAGAAAACTGCTTTTGATAATTCTTCTTCAACTTCAAAATCAGCAAAGCATAATGAAGAAACTCAGTTAAAGATTACATAAAGCCTTCTTCGTTCACCGCTGTTATGTCTGGGCGCATGACATATGTACAGGGTGAGTCATAAATCCCAGGTCACAGTTTTAGCTGCTTATAAAAGACTAGCTGAAGTATCCAGTGTTGCAGGGGGAGTTGGGGGGGGGGGGGGCAAGAAGGGAGTAAGGGGGGGGAGGGGGAGTGGATGGAGGAGGGGCAGGGTGGTGGAAGGGAGAGAAATACTACATATATATCTTTTGGGGGGAGGGGCTTTGACAGGCCCCTCCGTTTTGGGGGAGAGCGGAGCGGAGGGAAGGAGGAAAAATTTACCCGTGCGAAGAGTG
Source organism: Myxine glutinosa (assembly GCF_964187855.1). Classification (NCBI taxonomy): domain Eukaryota; kingdom Metazoa; phylum Chordata; class Myxini; order Myxiniformes; family Myxinidae; genus Myxine; species Myxine glutinosa. Next base: position 147,729,265 of record NC_136261.1, on the reverse strand, counting down.
CTTTAACCTCAGTGTTGCCCAGGTAAAAAATAGGAAATTGTAATACCCTGTGCCACCAACACAGTACACATTTACATTGATAACTTACGCACCTCCCCCGGCCCCCCACACGAGGCCGCAGTCACATACCTATGTTAAACCCCACACAAAGCTGTATTTGTATCTTGAGTAAAGAATATAAGCGTTTATAGCTTGAGTACCTGGGGTTTCTCAGGCAAAAAAGAAGCATTAACATATTTGATGACGTTCAGGAAGAAGAAGACGACTTTCCACAAACTTGGACCGCTTCTGGAATGGTTTGATTGAATCTGATTTGTTTGATTATTTTTGTACAAATGTCTGGTAATTGTTTTATATTTATTTATGTGTTTGTGTACTTGTATATAATTGTCATTAATCAAAAAGGCTTACGCACTACAAGAGGGATTTTTTAAACCCCCCTCCCCTCCAAAAAAAATTAATAAGCGACCCTTTTTTTCAAATATAATAATTAAATAAAAAAAAAAAAAAAAAAACTTTTTTGTCTAAAACACTCCCAAGCACTCACTGACAAACCCCTGAACGTTTGACGAAGATCGGTTCAGCCATCTTTGAGAAAAATGTCGACACAGACAAACGGCTCTCTTATAGTATAGATTTGTTTGTACCATCCACCAGGGTGAGCCATAAGCCCCAGGAGTAATAACATATTACAGTTACAACAGTAACAGGAGTAACAATAACATATTAAAAGAACATAACAATTACAATAGCTCCTTAGACATCGAGTGCATCCATATGACGGCCGCCGTCGTCACGGCACAAGATAATTGTTCTCCACATACGGTGTGAAAACCAACGCAAAATACCATGTGTCATGGTGCCAAATGCTTCCTGAATGCGTTGGTGAAATTCATCAACAGATGCCATGTGATGGTCTGGCTTATGGCTCACCCTCATAGATGGTATGAACAAATCTTGTACGTATAAGCAGTTAAAACAATGTCGTGGAACTTGTGACTCACCCTGTAGAGCTTCATGCCTCTGAAAACCCCACAAACTATAAAGAGATGAAGAAGATCCCTCTTTCTCCATATTCAGCAAAACGAAAGGTAAAGTATCCTCTTGACGGGTGGGATTTTGAGAGGGATCTGCTGGGCCGGCCCCGGGGTGTTCACAAACACCAGATTAACAATGGTGCCTGAGGAATACAGGCCATGGGGGTATGTTCTCCCCCTGCCCCCCCCCCCCTGATCCACCCCCTCACCATCCTCTTGCTCTACACCCCATCTCTTTCTGTCTCTCCCACTCTCTCCTCCACCCCTCTGTCTCTCCTCCATGCCTCCTCCCTCCCACTCCTCATCAGACCTATAATGACCCCAATTATTTGCACCCTGTGGGGTCAGCTGGGGAATGTTTTTGGCCTAAGTCATTCACGAAAAGGCAGGTCAGTTCTGACATTCAAATGAAGGTGGCAGGAATTTTGAATTTGTTCAGGGTGCCGGCAATAACTGGCCTACTCTTCGCAAATGGCACCATGGCATCTTTAACGTCCATCAAAGACCAGTGCTAGCAGACTTGTCTTCTGGTTCAACATCTTTTTGATGGACGGCACACACACTGGATCCTTGCCTTGCATGCGAACCAGGGTGATCGTTTATAGCTGGACTGAGAGTCAATCCCAGGATAGACAGCTCAAGGGCGAGTGCGCATACTCCCAAGTTATCCTGGCAACTCTGGCTACCTAATGCCAAAAATGATAAAGGGGAATGAGGGAAAAATTGTAGTTCTTCAGATTCTTTATCTCATTGAATGGGATGGTTGATAAGAATACCACAGGAACGAGTTGAATAGTCTGTCTTACATGCGGAAAAAATAATAATGGGTGAGGTTGGTTAGATGAGAAAATGAAAAATATTTTTAAAAAAGGGGGGAGAATAAAGGAAGAGGTGAAAGAAAGGTAAGGCAGAAAAGGGATGAATGTTAATTCTTCGAAGTATGTAACATGAAGAAGATGACATCAATGTATTTTGAGTCACTTCTACATGAAATAAAATATATATATATATAAATGTTATCACTCATAATACAAGTCTGTACTTACGTCATTAGTTGCATCAACAAAGTCTGCAACCTTGTGCCCGTACTTCTTAACGCCATACACGATGAAACCCAATGTGCCAATGGCAGACATCGTTTCAGAATTGATGATGTAGTACTCCTTTGACAGCAACATAGTCATGAGTCCCAATCCCAAAACATAAGGGCCTAAGAGAATGATGAGACAACATGCAAGTCAATCATAGGTGAAAACACAAGAAGCAAGTGAAACCACCTAGAGTCCTAGAGAAAGAATAGAGCAGGGAATATATTTCTCAATATCATCACTCAATGGTTAAGAATCACTTACAAAAAAAATAATAATAATATCGTATCCGGATCCATATCTTCACCAAAATCGAATCAATAGGTCTTTGGCACACACACACAACCCATCCACCAAGTGTCGTCTGAATCCATCCACAACTTTGAGATATCGTGCTATAAATATTTTTTGCACGATCAATGGTGAAGAATCACTTTAAAAATTCTCGGATCCAGATCCAGATCTTCACCAAAATCGATTTGTTTTGTTGTCCTCGTCACAAAACCAACCCCTCCACCAAATTTCTTCCAAATCCATGCACAACTTTTTGAAATATCCTGTTCGCAAACAGAAAAACAGCCAGATAGACAGACAGGGGTGAAAACATAACCGCAATCCACCTTCAGTGGTGGAGGTACCAAACAAATAAATAAACAAAAAAAAACATTGGAAGGATTTCAGGCTTAAACTTCAAACCCTCATCATCAGCTATGACCCCCTGGGCAACCGATATATCAAAGCTGACCTCTAAAAAGACAGTTGAAGACTGGGCATCCTCTAGCGTGCAATATTCTTCCTTTGCAAATAAATTTGTCAGGCAATAAGAGACCATTGTCTGTATTCTATGGAGTCCTACTCACTTCCATTGGCTGTTGTGCCAGTTGCCCAACTGTCCTTCCAAAATGCTGTGCAATTCAAACCTCTCGGCATTATCGGCATCTCCAACATAACAGAAGCACAAGGTCTGATGCTCATCAGAGGAGACAAAGTGGTATCTTCTTTTTTTAACCACCTCTCTGCATTGATTGATCGCTGCTCGTTCTTCCCATTCCCACCCAGTCACAGGTTCCAGTCCAACCACTTCCCATAACCCACTCCACCCAACTCAAAATCCAGGCCCATTACTCACCACCACACCTTTATTCCTCTTTTCTCCAGCTTATAGAACCGCCTTCCTCATCCCTCTGAATCCTCCTCTTCCATCCATGGCCACTATATCAGGCCACCCTCCATCCCTACCTGTGCTATTTCCTACACCCATTAATACTTGGCTTGTCAATCCTCTCCTACTTCTCCTCGAGTGACATTTGTCTGGACTTGTTTGTGAAACAGATTGCACATTATCGTCCTTGGCCAACAAACATGTACAAATAGATGAGACAGGCAGTATAAAGCCCTTTCCAAATTGTTTATGATGCACAATACCAATATGACATTTGTAGAGACTGATGGAACAATAATAGCCTTAAGCAGAGAATAAAAAATATTTTAATACCAGTAACACCCGTTATTGGGTAAAGGTACTGGAAGAACTCCTCTGGAATGATTCCATAGCGCACTTTCCCTCCCGTCTCAGGAAGGCGTGGCACTGGTACTGGGCATTGTTGGCTGGCATGGAACAGTCTTGTAGAGGGAGATATACTGCAAAGGGCATCAAGACATTAGTGCAAATCATCTGAAACTACATATCCTTTCAAATGACAAACAAAAATTGTACAATACAGGTCCAGCACGGATATGGAACCATCAGCTACCAAAGATAAATAAATAAATAATTTGTGGTTTCTATAGTGCTTTTCGTACTTCACTCAAGATTCGTAAATCACAGGTTTGAATCCTCTGCCATGTTATTTTATCCAATGGGTCATAACACCTTTGAACATTTCCAAGCTACAAGGTAGATAAAGTGAATAGCTTATTTTACAAGAATGTTTTGAAGCTGCAACGATACGTGCCGATACTCGTCTCCCAACCATTATCAGCATTATCCAATGGATGATTGCACTCATTTCGACACACCGTTGCACGCATAAAGGGACAGAAACATTTGTAGGCTGTGAGAAAATCCACAACATAGGATGGGGTTTCAATACAGTAAATGTTCACACAGTTTCACGAATCGTTGGCAGCGTTCGCCTCGACTCTGGGAGGTTGGTTGGTGGTTCAAACCCCAGCACAATGATACCAGAGACTTTTTGAAATGACACTCAGCATATAAAAGATAGAGCACGAACCACAGTTTGGCATCCATGGAAAGGATGAAATTCCCCTTCCATTGCCCCACTGAGTGCAGAGAGAATAGCGATGTATTAAAAATGACATCGCCGGTACCCAGAGTACTTGGGAAGATGCCATCATTTTCCAGATAAATTATAGCACACTTAAAGTTTTCATCAATTGCTTCTATTCTACATACAACAAAGGAGACATGTTGGGAAACAAATGGCCCAAAAAATGAATTATAACATCGTGTCTGCAGGCAATGCTGCCCATTGCTGCCAGTGTTCATACAATATATAGGGTATCCATAAGGACCCCGTACAACTTCGGACTTTTACAATTTTAATGTACCGTATTGTCCTGTGTATTAACCGCGATCACTTATTAACCGCAGCCCTGTTTTTCACCCCCACCCCACAAGAAAAAAAAAATTATATACATATATATATAGTTATGCTCCCAGGTGAAGCTGATGATGTATGACTGGAAGTGTGTAGTCTTATTGGCCGTGTCATTGGGTACATGTTGGGAGATGTGTGTGCAGCATCGAACCGACAGCTCATGGCGTGCCATTAATGTGTAGGCCGACGACGGGCTGGTCATGAATCCACAATGTCATCCTCTTTAGCCAAGCTCCTCGCCTTCAGCCTGACGGCAAGTGTTGAGCAAGGGTTGACCATCTATAACACATCTATAGCATCTATAACACAAGTTGAGCAAGGGTTGAGCGTGACCAAGGGTTGACAGCAACAACAACAACAACAACTCATGAGGGAGGGGAGTGTTGTAAATGAAAACGTGTAAATCAAAACCAATTTCCCATTAAAAGAGGCCGAGGTTAGTGCGAGTGCTGCCTCAATCCTCATCTTATTACCTTCGCAAAAGCGGAAGGTTATGTTTTGATCGCTGTGTATTTATTTGTATGTCTGTGTGTGTGTGTGTGTGTGTATGTTATTCGCATAACTCAAAAAGTATTCAACCGAATTGCATGAAATTTGGTGGGATGATTGGTTATTATACGGGACACATTTGATTAGATTTTGGGAGCAATCGGGTCAAAGGTCAAGGTCAAGGTCACGAAAAGGTCAAAATCGTATTTTTACCATAGCGCGGTCAATTTTTATCCAATTGGCATGCAACTAATGCCAAAATGTTCAGAATTCAATGCCCGATCTTGTGATATACGACATGACCCAGTGAAGACATTACCCTTGTTAGCGGTTGGGGGTCAAAGGTCAGGGGGGTCACGACCTTGCAAAATGTGCGTTTTTTGTCATAACTCGGTCAATTCTTATCCGATTTGCATGAAATCAGCACCAAACTGTTCACTGTTCTGTTCCCTACACTCCCATGCCAAGTACAGAACAGTAGCTGCGGCGAAGGTATGCGCTCTACCGAGTGCCCGTTCTAGTTGTCCTAGTTTTACTATTACAGTGGTTTATTTTTATTTAAATTAGAATGTTTAAGATCCATCTGACGTTCCTTCTCCAGCAGTAGAAGGTCCTCTTTTGAGAGCTCCTCCCAGTACGAGTCCAGCAACTCCTCTACATCACATAGAACATCCATTATTGTAAAGGCCTTCTAGAATTCCTTTACAGTCATATGATCATTATCAGTTGATTTCACCTGCAAATCATTAAATCTTTATCTGGTTTGCAAATGTTCTTCGGAGATAATACACCTTGAATGTATCAATCACTTCCTGGTCCTCATATCACCTGTACGATCACCTCTTTCATGCTGTCCTAAAACATCCATTTTTACTTCAATAGTGATGGTCTTCTTATGTCTTTTGTTCGCACTACCAACCTAGCTACTCCATGGACGCTTTCCTGTCATGATTGCAAGGGGTACGCTTATTACAGCGGCACAACTCACGTGCAAAATGGGAAACATCACTACACGCACGATGCTAACATGGAGGGTTTCCTGAAACTGAGGGAGGGGAAAGCGAGGGAGAGGGAAGGCAATCTAGCCGGAATCCGGGTGTTCCGCAGACATGTTTTCATGTTGTTCAGTGCAAAAATTTAATCGTAGTGTTACTCACGCACTTGAGTCACACAATTCCCCCCCAAAAAAGGTATAAATGACAGGTGCACACTACTACAAAAATGCGCAACCACAACACGCATAAAGCTTACCGTACTGGAACTGGAATGTATGGCATTAACAGTGTGGTGACGTCACACACCAGGAAATAGTGGTATGTTTTTCAATTTAAATCGTATATTTTTTTAAAGTAGCATTAATATTCGACACAAAATTATTATTTAAACGTACGAGTACACCCGCTCACTACGGGAGGGGCAAGAAATGTCATTCCTCTTTGGGGTATATAGATTACAGTCGATCTATGGTCGGGTCTCAAAAACATTGGGTGTGTGTTCATTTACCAAGTTTCTTGTGGCGAGATCACCAAGTGGTTTAAGCATACAAACAAGCACTCCATTCAAAACCGTTAAGGAACGGCTGGCTTGGCAAGCGCTAGCTAGCAGTTTGGTAAATGAGCACAACCCAGGCTTCCTCCCTTTCAGTTTTGTGTTAAACAGCAGGAGCGAGTTTCAAAAGTTCACTAAGAAAAACCCCATGTTATCGGCAGGAAGGGTCATGTTATTAACCCAACCCTTGTGGGATATATATCTTCACTATCTTCACTCATAGAGCACAGTATATAATCACTCAGACCAGTTATGCAAGTAAAACTTACCTCACTGATGTCGGGATCCCTCCAAATTTCTATATTTAGTGTTATAAATAGCATGAGCAACTGTTAAAAAAGCTAATCATACGTGTTTGTCATTTATAATATTTTTACCGCTGGTAGAGGCCGTTGCTCTCACGGAAATGCCATGATAAGCTATTTATAAACGTTGACTTGACGTTTGTTCAAGGAGGAAAAACACGTTGGGGAGGTGGGATATTAATGGTATTAATAGTTTTGTAACAACATTAATATTATGCTATTATCGTTAGTTTTTGTTATTTGAAGCGGCCTTGGAAAAACGCCATGATAAAGCTAATTTAACATCGATATACACCTCAACATGCAACCCCATTGACGGCAATGGCGGGAAAAACCCGCTCAGGGGGAGAAAACCCCCGTGGGGAGGGAGGGGGGAGGGCAAATAAATGTGCTAAAACCTTCATTGCGTAACCCTTAGTCCTCCTGTCAAGTTTGGGTGAGATTGGATAAGTAATGACGGAATGTATTGGGGTCAAAAATTCATCAGACAGACAGAGAGACACCAAATGGTATATTTTAGTATGATCACAATGTGTACACTTAATAAAAAATAAAAAACTATCTTGGTCATTATGGGCCCCTTCTTATTGTGGGCCTGGCACCGAGGCACCAGGCGAGCCGTGGTATACCCGGCCCTGGAGATCACGTGCGTGTTCCCGTCAAGCATTCCGCACTCCTGTTTGTCGATCAATTAGAATTGACAGGAATGTGATGACATGTGGGGGTTACCGTGCATGACAACGGGTAAAAACGTGCAACCGAGATCGCTTGTACTCATCCGTTCACAACGTTTTGAAATATGGTATCTTGCTATATATATTGTTTTTGGCCCTATCACTCAATAGTGAAGAATCACTTAACTTCAAAAAAAAATCTCATATCTGAATCCTTATTCAGATCTTCACCAAAATAGAATTGATTCGTCCTCATCACACAACCAACCTGTCCACCAAGTTTCATCCAAAACCGGTCATAACATTTTGAGATATCGTGCTATATATTGGTTTTAGCCCCATCACTCAATAGTGAAGAATCACTTAGAAGAATTTTCTATGTCTCTGCAGCTGTAGTAAATACCACCGATTTTGAAATTGAATAGTTTCAATTTAGTTATTACTGAAAGTTTTCGGGAAGTCTTTAAGAGTTGAACATTGCTTGAACAGAAAATGGCCATGGAAGTAGAATATAAACTTAAAATTTATACTATGTCATAATTGCACTTCCACAATGAACAAGTCTATATTAATTGTGTATTTTAATTCTATGATTGTCGCTTCTGCACAAAAATGCTTCCGACCCCTGTGCTAAGTTAATTAAGTTGAGCCAAGTTAAGTTTTAATCCTGCCAGAACTTCCACAAACTGCCTTCCACATCCTGCTGAATCTTCTTCGACACTGGAGCACTGGAAGGCAAGCTATTGAGCTGGTTCGTCTCTCCGACACAACCTCACACCTCATTATTGTTCCCCTTACTATGAAATTGCTCTCTGCTACGTATTGCACTCTCCTTCCTCCCTTAGCTCCAATAAGTTAGACATTCTTGGCAACCAGGTGGATTAGAACCTCCGACTGTCACTTAGTGTAATTAAAAAAAATTTTTTGTCACATAACGTATATTTTTTGGTCATTAATGTTAGCTGTAACGAGCCTCGATCTTGTATACAAAATAAATAAATAAAAGTTCATCCAAAGAATGTGGCTTTGAGTAAATAACAGTTTTACATAAACCCAGAAAATGTAGTCAAATGGGGACAGGTCAGACGAACAAAATGGCTAAGGGAGGGGAAGAACGAGGTGCCCCCACCTCTCTCCTCTCCCCCCCCCCCCCCCCCATCATCTCCCGCTCCCTTTATGATATGTTATATGTGTTAGCTCTTATCCAAGCCTTGACTGAGTGTACAAAAACAACAACAACAACAACAACAACAAAAACCATGGTGGTTAGGGGAAATAGGGGATAACCCAGAGGAATTGTCGATTTATCAGCAATAGAATAACTAGCAAAACTAGGAGGACACCTGGTATAGCTCATACCTTCGCCACACTCTGAACCAAAATCGAATCGGCTTGTTCTCGTCACCTAAGCAACTCCACCAAGCTTTGTCACAACTCGTCCGCAACATTTTGAGACACCATGCTGTATATCCTTTTTAGCCCCATCTCTCAATGGTGAAGAATCACTTTGAAAAAAATCAAAAAGCTGTTACAGTATCAAGTGCTTTTCAGAATGAATTCTTTTAGTGAAAATTTTTGGACAATACTTCGCAGGAAGTCTTCTTGATACACAACTACGGTGAAGGAGCCTTAAGGGGGCATTATACCATTGAAGGCAAAAAAAAAAATTTTTTTACAAATATACAAATGCATCAATTAAAATGTTTGTTTCCTAGTATTGTATATATGTACCAAGTTTGAACGTAAATGGACTTGTCATAGAGAAGATATAAGCTGTAAAGTGGTAATTCATCATTTGTATGCATCTGGTTACCATGGTAACCATGCATAATATAATGAATGCTATGTAATGTATACCAATGTAATGTTCATATATCAAGCAACATGTACATATATAGTTTTGCATATTTTCAATCAAGACATTTTATCAAAAAGTGCATTACTGTGATTCAGTGTTGTTTTTACTGTGTTCAGTGTAATGGGGAGCTTATATCTTCTCTATGACAAGTCCATTTACGTTCAAACTTGGTACATATATACAATACTAGGAAACAAACATTTTAATTGATGCATTTGTATATTTGTAAAAAAATGGGTTTTTTTTGCCTTCAATGGTATAATGCCCCCTTAAGTGAACAATCGTGACAACATACGCCGGTTAGACGACAGTAAGTAAGTTTTTGGAAGTAAGTTTGCGTATTCCTTATATACTGTTCGAATACGTTCAAGTTATTCATTCAAATCAAATCAATGGCAAACCCAGCGGTAGAATGAAACCAGGAAGAGAATGATTTCTTACCAAATTCTTAGTGCTTCGGCTGGCTTCAAAGCACGAGCTGAAAAGGAATAAAGAGCAATTAAAATAATCTGAGAGAACAAACAATAATTTCCTTCAAACACGGAATAAATAGGCCTGTGTCATCGTCTCACGAATCGGGCCTAACGAGGCGCAGGAGGACTAGGTCTAGAGAGGTCTCTGCTCAAGGGCAAAGACAGAAAATGCATTCAACATGGATCGCATTACTCGAGGAAAATTCGCCAATCATTCGAAAATCACTCACAAGTGCAAAAGGGGGAAAAAAACCTGATAAATCCAGCACCTGAATGGGCAATCACACGAGAGAACATATTCACAGATCGTCAGAACAAGACGAGGAAAACGTCACTTCCGAAAGAAGAATGGGGAAAGAAAACACGAGAGAATGAAAGTGGAAAGAAATTTAAAAATAAAAACAAAAAGAGTATTAAGAAAAGAAGGAAAAAAGGAAGGAAGCAAAAAAAAAGGACACTAAAAAGGAAGGGAATAATAGAAACAACACGAACAAACAAATCCACCATTATTTCATTTCCTCTTTGTAATATAATTTTGATTTTAATTTTCTTCCTTCACAAAAACGTTCGTATGTAATATGTATACAATATTTGGCATCATGCCAGACGATTGCTCGTTTTATTCAGCTATCGAAAGCGTTTGATAGTTTTGTCCTTTTACATGTTTGTAGTTTTTATTTGACTTTCATTCCCATTTATTTAACCTGCGCACGCGAAACTGAGTTAAGTGATAGGTTGCGTACGTACGTACGTATACGTACGTGCATATGTCGTACGTGTCTGCATTTTAAAAAATCCATTTTCTCAGCAACCATTACATTAGTCCGATAGGCACGAAATTTTCACCATACTATGCGTCTATATACCTGTATATTTTTTTTAGTGATAATAAACTCGTGTATAATTTTTTAGCGATAACATTGACGTCAGAGGACACGTGGTACGGCGCCATCTTGTTTGAATTCATCTTCTCGGCAACCGTTGGTGGGATTGACATTAAATTTCACCATAGCAGTACAGTAGAAATTGACAATAAACTAGACATTTTCGATAATAACCATATTTGTATTTTAAACACCTTATTAGGAGTTTAAATGGCCACAAAAAAATTCCCACGAATTCACTAATGGGGAAATGCTTTGGGGAAATTTCAAAATGGCCACCAATGGGCCTTCATAATGTTAACTTCTGTTAAGTAAACATTTTCTATGCACTAATTTATCAATGAAACTAGAGGCAAAAACAAACATAATCAGTAGTTGTAGTCAGGTTCACTATGTTTTTTCGTTCAAAATCATGGTAGATTAGCAAACCTATACATTTTTGGAAACGTTATTACATGGAAAATCTGAAAATCAATGTTTACATTTGCCAATTCCGACCAATTCGATTCGACCAATTCGACCAATCGACCAATTCCATTCGACCAATTCGACCATTCGACCAATTCGAACAATCGACCAATTCCATTCGACCAATTCGACCATTCGACCAATCGCTTCGATCGACCATTCGACCATTCGACCAATTCGATCGTTTCGATTCGATTCATCGAATTCGATTCGATCGACCATTCGACCAATTCGATTTGCCAATCAATTTGACCGACCTTTGCTTGTGTGGAACGGACTGTGAAAACGATGCGGACTATATTGTCGGATACGACACACAGGACAGTGATGACGAACTCTAAATGGCATATTCTGTAATCGTGTATGTTTGATGCCATTGACTGCCTGTGTATATTTTGTCATTGACTGCCTGTGTAGATGTGAAGTTATACTGACTGCATGTGTATATATGATTTTGCTGACTGCCTGTGTATGTTTGGTGATATGAATTATTGTGACACATTTTGATGTTATTAACTGCCTGTACAAAATGATAATGTATTTGATTATGCAACTTATCGCGAATATAAAGACAGTATTTTGCAATTCAAAACCTTTGATTCGTGTCTTACCATTCCCCATAGCACTAATTTGATACTGAAGGAGCTGCGCTCCAACGCGAGTCGAAAGAATTGACGCGACCAAAGACGGAATTCGTCCGAGTTGCTTTATTGAAACAAAACAGCTCAGGTATTCTCACAAGCCCGTTTATCGGGCAGCAATATATATACACATTTATGCCGGGGCGTTTGCCCGGGAAATCCGAGACCGGGCATGCCCGTGTGTCAAGGGCGAGTCCTGGAAAGGCGAGTCTGGACATGCCCGGGCGTCCTGGACGTGGCCTGGCAAGTCGAGGCTGGGCGTGCCCGAGCGCTCTGGGCGAGCCCTGGAAAGGCGAGAGCGGGCATGCCCGGACGCTCTGGGCGAGCCCTGGAAAGGCGAGTCTGGACATGCCCGGGCGTCCTGGACGCGGCCTGGCAAGTCGAGGCTGGGCGTGCCCGGACGCTCTGGGCGAGCCCTGGAAAGGCGAGAGCGGGCATGCCCGGGAAAGACGAGACCGGGCGTGCCCGGGAGGTTCGAGCGTGCCCGGGAGAGGCGCGTCTGGGCCCGTCCGGACGAGCCCGGCGTGGCGATCGCGCCCTGGCCGCGTCCTGGCAGGTGCAAGGCGATTGTGTGCATTCAGCGGGAACCGCTACACAACTTTCATTGGATTCCTTGTCCCTGAAAATATAGGTTTAGTATATTTTAAAAAGTTTTTAGGGTAATTAGAGGCAGAAATAGAACAAAATATGTATTTTACAGTGGCCATTTTGAAAATCCAAAATGGCCGCCATACAGGTATCTCTCCAAATGTAAACATTGATTTTTAGTTTCCTTATGCTATAACCTTTCCAAAAATGTATAGGTTTGCTAATCTACCATGATTTTGAACGAAATAAAATTTATTGACATAGTGAACCTGACTATTGTGAAGGTGATGGTGCCTTGTCGGTGATAACAGGTACAACTGAGCCACCTCTACTTTGCATCCATATTCCTCCATAATTAGCACAGTTTTTAAGTGATGCCATGTTCTGACTTGGTGATGTACTCGAAGGCTATGATAAAAACGAAATATTTAGATAAAAGTTTGCATATTTTTGATAAAATAATTACATTTTAAAAACTCGAACGGCACCCAGTAGAGCGTACCTCCGCCTGGTTGGCCATTTCACTCAATGGTGAAGAATCACTTAAAAAATTATACTAGCCGGATACCAAAATTGAATGGATTCTTCCTTGTCACACGCACAACCTGTCCAACAAGTTTCGTCCAAATCCATACATAACTTTTTGAGATATCCTGCTATGTATCGTTTTGGCCTTATCTTCAAATGGTGAAGAATAACTTCAAAAAATAAAATAATTCTCATATCCGAATCCATATTCAGATCTTCACCAAAATCGAATCGAATCGTCCTTGTCAGACACCCAACCGGTCCACCACGTTTCGTCCAAATACGTCGACAACTTTTTGAGATATCCTGCTATGTATAGTTTTTGGCCCTATCTCCCAATGGTGAAGAATCACTTGAAAAATTCTAGTAGCCGGTTCCGAATCCGGATCTTCACCAAATTCGAATCATTTCGTCGTTGTCACATACGCTACATCTCTGACAAATCTCGTCCGAATCCGTCCACAACTTTTTGAGATATTTTGTTCACAGACAAACGGTCAGACATACAAACAGGGGTGAAAAGATAACCTCCATCCACCTTTGGTAGCGGAGGTAAATAACTATACTTTTCCCTCCTTCATCCCCGACCACATCCCCACATTATAAAAACACTTGTTTGGCACTAATTATTTATAATCATTATCCGTATTCTATTATTTTCCTTTAACATTTCTGTTCAACTCTGATGCGATATTTTGGAATAGCAAAAAGAAGAATGTGCTGGTTTAATTGAGGTGTATGCTCACCGTATTTGCAAGTTGTGTGGTATCCTCTTTTTTTACAGGCCCCGTATAATAATACAGTACCTTCAGTGACATTATCTCGACAATTGTTTTTTTTAACAAGTACCGAATATAATATTTTACCCTTAAATTAAATAACGATCATGAAGACGCAACAACTTTATAAAGACGTTTTTGATGATTATTTTTGTTTTTCCAAAACATTTTTTTTTTTTGTACAATGTGAATGTACTGATGTTTTAAAGTGTTATAACTGATCATAGAATGTTTTATCTCTCATGGTTATAATAATTTTTACGTTAAGCGGCCGGTTCGTGGAGTTTGCTCAGACCTCGGGCACAGTCATGGAGAGCACGTGTGGATCGTGAGGCCGCTATGCTGCTGCTGTAACGAAGACGAGGCTGGGGTGTTTATGGTGGAATTCTAGCCTTGTCCGGCCAGCGATGGGGTCGGAGAACCAAGAGAGCATCTGGCGGGGCCTTCCGAATTCTCCTGCCTGCATGGAACGGCACTTGGAAGGGTTGCAGTACCGAGCTGGTGAGGAAGCATGGCTGGAGAAATTGCTATGGAAGCCTATCCTCCGGCAAATTTAAACGTGCTTCCTTCATTGACTGGTGTAAAAACTGCTCTCGATGGATGGTCATCGGTCGTTGTAATTGCGCTTTTGAATTTATTTACCCGAAACTGTAATATGTTGTGCTAGTACCGGGTACGCGTTCTTGGTACGAGGAATGATGAGATTTTGAGTGTCGGCGGCGTGGTCGTCCTCTCCTGCGCACGTGGTTGTTGGTTGCATCATTGCCCGTGCCCCTGATGCACTCGCCCTTGTAGTTGTAGCTTGGAGGAGTCGTGTTGGTGCTGCCCAAGCAGTTTATGTGCACGCGTTATGCTAGGTGGTTTGCCATTGCCTTCCCAGCGTGCTCTCCATGCGCCCGCGGAACTACGTAACTTCCGGTTAGTGCACCCTTCGCGACAACAGTCACGTGATTGGATACATTGATAACAAACCACAAAAGGGCACGTGTTACAGCTTACTTCCGGTAGTCTCGCCCTCACCTATCCTTTTTAGACACTTTTATTTAACTTTATCTGAACTTTGTCCAGTTTCAAATCTTTTAGCCGTTCATTTTCTAGGTTCCATACGTCCCAGAGAGCTGAAATTTGGCCCACGGTCCTCTTTTCTGGTACATTTTCATCGATCAAAATGAAAAAAAAAAAAAGTTTAAAAATTTAAAATATATAAAAGTGTGTAGCCCTAAAACGTGTTTTTTTCGTTTACTTGTTTTTTAAATTAATACACACTTATTTAAGTTCCTCTGAACTTTGTCCTGTTTCAAATCTTTTAGCTGTTCATTTTCTAGGTTCCATACGCCCCAGAGAGCTGAAATTTGGCCCATGGTCCTCTTTTCTGGTACATTTTCATCTATCAAAATGTAATGAATAAATATAAAGGTTTAAATTAAATATATATATGTGTTTAGCCCTGAAACATGTTTAAAAAAAAAGGGGTACACCGGAGGGGACTATAGGTTTGCATGCCGTCCCTCCGTCCCTCCGTCTGTCCGTCTGTTAGTCCGTCAATCCGTCACACAAAGAACAGTTTTCCGGACTTTTTTTCTAAACGCTTAATGCTAATGATTTCAAACTTGGCACATGGTTTCCTCATGATAAGTTACAGATCAAGTTTGACCTTCACGACGTTTCGATCATTGTTGACAAAGTTATGGCACTTTAAACTTCGGGAATTCTGATAATTCTGATGATCCTTAACTCAGTGCGATTTTAAGTTTTAATTTCCTTTAAAAACCAATTTCTCTGCAATAATAGGACCGATTGAGATCAAATTTTCACCATAGGGGGGGACTCGGTCTGTAGAATATTTTAATGGTAATTATGACGTCACTCACAGGTGACGTGGTTCGGCCGCCATATTGTTTTTCGTGAAGATACGAAAACCTTTTTTTCTCTGCAGCGGCTGAACAGATCGAAGCCAAACTTTGCAGGCAAAATCGCATACCCATGACGAACAAAAAAGTCAGCGAGCATGACGTCATGCGTACTAAATGGTTTCAGAGTTATGACGTTTTTAAGCATGAACCTTTAAAACCGAGCTCCACCGTCATTTTTGATCCAATAGAGGGGAAACTTCACAGATCTGTTCAACATGTCAGTCTACTAAAATGTCATTTTGGAATTTGCGATAGGGCACGTGGTTTGGCAGACATCGTTAATTAAACGAAAATATTAACAAAATGGATGTCTCTTGTTTATTCCAGAGTTCTCCTCAAGCCACACCGCGTGCTCAGCCTCGTCTCGCGAACGTCAAAAGCGCGACATAGCGCGCGCTTTCGGGAGGGGCGGAGCCAAGCCGAGCAACACATATATATACACATTGATCGTGAACCGGAAAATATAATAAATTACTGATATTTAGCGACTCGAAAGGTTCTTTATCAACAACTTATTTTGTCGTGCTTCTGCTGACCTGTCTTCAAGGTCTATAAATCGAAGTCCCGAGTGCGAATCACTGGTGAGCCCGTCCTTAGGTAATTAGCGATTGGGAACGATTCAGAACCTGTGGGTAAATAACCCTTGGTAATTTCCCCAACAGTTTTCCAGACGACAGACTGCCGGTAGGGGACATGTATTGCAGCGCAATACTCAGAATGCTTGTTTAACTTCATCTGAACTTTGTCCGATTTCAAATCTTTTAGCCGTTCATTTTCTAGGTTCCATACGTCCCAGTGTGCTGAAATTTGGCCCATGGTGGTACATTTTCATTGATCAAAATGTAATAAATAAATAAAAAGGTTAAAAATTTTCAAATATATATACAGACTTGGCATTTAATATGAAATATTTATTTTTCCTTGACTTGGGTTTACTTTCTTATCTCAGTATATCAATCTGGTGAGTTTCTTTTACACTTTGGTGATTTATTTGTTAAAAGAACCATGTCACTGATTGTCTGTCGCAGCAAGAAGTCAACAACAGGATTATATCACAGGTGGCGTGGCAAAATGTACGGACAGGTGCATTTGATGATTGGCTTCACAGTCGGGTATACAAGGGTTGTTGCGTTCTGTATTAGTGGAAAACAACTGCTGCACGTCTCCAAAAGTTATTTCCGCTTCCTCTGGAGATGGTCCGTCAACTCGACTGCTGTTTGTCATGGAGTGGTGGCTTTACGAAATTACAGCATGAAACAGCGTGCAATTGCTCGGCAGTATGGCATCACTCAAGGTCAGGTGTCAAAGATCCTGAAACGAAATGCTCAGAGGGGTGTCCCTACTCCAATACCGAGGCCAGGACGTCCCCGCAGAACCACAAGGAGGGATGATCGCCAGCTGCACCGGTTAGTCCGCAATGGCCGTACCAAGTCAGCTAATCGGCTTAGGGCTGAGTGGCAGCAACTGACAAATGTGCCTGTATCCAGAAGGCTAGTCAACCAACGACTGGTTCAAGCAGGCTATCGTGCCAGGCGTCCCCTGAGAAAGCCACGCCTGACCAGACAACACCGCCAGCGCCAATTGCAGTGGGCCAGAGAGCACCGTCAATGGCAGCCAGGACACTGGAATCACGTGATCTTCAGTGACGAGTCTAGATTTCTGGTCTATCGTCAAGATGGCCGCGTCCGAGTGCACAGACAATGCATGAAGCCTACAACAAAGATTGTATAGTGCCAAGAGTCCAAGCTGGAGGTGGTGGGGTGACCGTTTGGGCTGCTTTTCATGCAGGGGGCAAAACTGACCTGATTGTTCTGAATGGAAACCTGAACCAGTTCACGTACAGGGCCATTCTGGAAGAAACATTGCTTCCATTTGCTCGTGCAGCCTTTCGAGGAAACTTTGTCTTCCAAGATGACAATGCACGGCCTCATCGTGCTCGCATGATCCAACACTTTCTTGCTGACCGTGGTGTAGAGCATATGGAGTGGCCTGCCATGTCCCCGGATATGAATCTGATAGAGAACTTGTGGGCAGAATTAACGCGTCAAATCGACCACTTGGACCAGCAGACGACCTCTGTGCGTAAATTACAGCAGGCTATTGTCACTGCATGGCAAGTGATTCCTGTCCAAACCTTGGCAAATCTCATGAACAGCATGCCTTGACGGGTACGTGCTCTCCTGAATGCTCGTGGGGGTTACATGAAGTACTGAACTGTAATTTTATTGTCCGTAATCCCAGTCGTAATTTAACTTTTGTTTTTGTTCAAAAAAAATTTGGCTAATGTGCAAAAGAAAGAGATACTTCTGGAAAACGTACAGAAGTTTAACACAGTACTGTCCATGAATTGAGTTCCATATCAGTTTACATCACTTTCAACGATCAATTTATTTGTTTGGAAATGTCAAATGTGGTTTTTGTTTCTTTTAAAGGTCACATTAACAAAATCTAGAATAATTTCAACATAATTCCAATGAACTTTTGGTTCTAAGACATCTTGAAAAGTAAGTTCACCCCCACAAAAAAAAATTCCATATTAAATGCCAAGTCTAGATAAGTGTGTAGCCCTAAAACATGTTTTTTTCATTTGCTTGTTTTTTATTAATACACACTCATTTAACTTCATCTGAACTTTGTCCTGTTTCAAATATTTTAGCTGTTCTTTTTCTAGGTTCCATATGTCGCAGAGAGCTGAAATTTGGCCTATGGTCTTCTTTTCTGGTACATTTTCATCTATCAAAATGTAATAAATAAATAAAAAGGTTCAAAATGATTGCCAGAAATGGAATGCGAACCCAGAAGTGCTAAGAATGGATGATCTACCACCTGTTCGATTGCGTCTATACAAGCCTGCCTTCTACTCCACTGGTGTAATTGCTTTGGTCCTTTTACCATATAGATTTTAAGAAGAACAGAGAAACGTTGGGTTATAATCTTCAAGTGCCTCACCATCCACAGCAAACATCTGCACCACCTGGAGGGCCTCAATGCTGATGCCTTCCTTAAGGCCCTCCGTTGCTTCATCGCTTGCAGGGGGAAACCCCATGAGATCTTATCAGCCAGAGGCACCAACTTCCAAGGGGGAGATGCTGAACTTCGCCAAACCTTCTCCACCCTTGAACCTGCTCCCGTTGAGCATCTTGCCAACAAGCAAGAGGCCCTTCACAACCAGCAATGGACCACATTTTGGTGGAACATGGGAGCGAGAGATTAGGTTGATGGACTGCCTACGGGTGATGCTCGGAACCTGTATGTTGACAGAGCCTGTGCTACAAACAGTCCTCATTGAAGTTGAGGGCATCCTGAACTCCAAACCCTTGGGTTATATCGTCAGATGTTTCTGATATCGACCATGTTACGTCTGCTGTACTATTGATGGGATGCCGTGATGCATCGTTACCCCAATTGTTGTATCCTGCTATGCAGTTTCTCGGATGCCATTGATGGCGTCACAGCCAGATCGTCGTGGACCATTTCTTATCTACAGATTTTGACAGAAGTGGTAGAAAGAGAGTAGGGAGCTGAATACTGACTATGTGGTGCTGATCGTTGATTCCCAGCTAACCCGTGGTCAGTTGGCCAGGTCATGGAAACCTTTCCAAGGTGAGATAGTCTCGCTCGAACTGCCAGCGTTGAAGTTCACATTCAAGATGCTGAACTTTGTGAAAGCTTCTGAGCAAAATGAACAAGAATGGCTGTTAGAATTCTGACCTCTAAATGCGCAAGAATGTTCGACCAGTCACTAAATTGATGTGTCTGCCAAAGCTTGAGGACAATGATTGAGAGGTGAATGGACTGAAAAACTTTTTTATTTCATAAGTTTGGGGGTGGCTGTTAGAAAATCTATACTGCTATGCATATACAGTATGTTGGAACATTATTACAGTCGTGTTTATAAATGGTTTTCATACAGTCCGTTGAACCCATGTGGCATAGTGCGAGTCTGTAATTCTTGTGGGGGTTTTTTGGTTCTCGTAATCCTGTTTTCGCCGAAAGGAGTGAGCTCTTCCGGTTCTCATGTGACGGACAAAGTTGTACCACCATATTTTGGCTCCTTTCAAATAAATCGTCAAGCACTAATTAAAGGATCACGGTGTCTCGATGCATGCGAAGCCCTTTATCGCTGCAATCTTACCACAATTCACCAAATTTCTGTCTGTCCGTTCCAAGGTACCGCAAAAACGGCTGAACCGATCGCAACGATATTTTGGGTGGGTAATTCTGGGACCCCCTGGAGTAAAACAGGCTATATTGTTTTTCCAATTTTCCAGTTTTTCCAAACACTATGGAATAATATTTACCGATATGAACAGTGATGTGGCTTTTGTTGAAATTCTACAAATACTGTTTATTCTCCGTACCTGGAGAGAGTAGATAGACTCCTGACGAACTCCTCCTATATAAACGTGCGGCTCCGAAGTAACATGGCAGCGTGTGCAAAGCGACTGAGAAAGACATGTAGCGGCCGCTTCCGTTTTGCAGAATTCAATCTTTTTTCAAACTGGGCGCCATGTACTGTTTAGATTTTGATTATTTGCATGTGATATGATTCAACGGATGTTGAAAATGAATCGTTTAAAATTAAAAAAAGCCTTCAATTTCTGATATTTTGCCTTTTCATTTGGGCTTCCCAATTGAAGCCCCGCCCATAGGGCAGGTACGGTTGCTAGTCTTTTGAAGCTAATGATCATTATTATCCTCCTTATCAGTTAGCCTTTCTGTAGGATTCCCAAGCCCACTTTTCAGCCACCGAAGGTGGACATAGGTCATGTTTTCATCTCTGTCTGCCTGTCTTTGTTTGTCTGTCTGTCTGTGAGCAGAATGTCTCAAAGTTGTCGACGGATTCAGACAAAACTTGGTGGACAGGTTTATAAGTATGACAAGGATGAACTGATTTTATTTTGATGAATGTTTGGAGCAAGATCTTGATCTGATAAGTTTTTGATTGATTCTTCACCATTGAGAGGGCTAAAAAACGATATACAACACAAGATCTCAAAAAGTTAAGGATGCATTCAGTTGAAACTTAGTGTACATCTTGGGTATCTGCCAATGACAAATTGATTCGATTTTGGTGAAGATCCGGATCCAGATACGACAATTTTTATATTCTTACCCAGCCCGGTAAATTCTTACCCATCTGTTTGTAACATTTCTTTTGGCCGCCATCTTGGTCTTATGTGAAGCAAAAGAGGTGTGGAGGAATCGTGCTCACAATTGCCATTCCCTCCCTGTAACTTTCTCTTCAGTGTAATACAACCAATAGGACTGATCATCAAATACCCAAAGGTTGGAGCGGATCGCGTCATGGGTCTTTGTAACAGTATAGACCTCATTCTTCAGGCCTCTGGTGTAAAGTGCAATTGGAATCTATCCAAGCTATGCGAGCCCGATCGATCTCTTATACTGTATATGCACATAGGAAGTGAACATTTTTTCCTTCAAATGCTACACCGGCTATTTGTTTTTATTTTTGAGAGCGATAGAAGCAGGTGTCTGTTTTCATCTATTTTCTCTTTAAATAGTCGACCAGGGACCACACTAGTAAACCCATGTCATTAATGATTATAAGGGTCTTTGTACAACTAATTTGGGGAACATTTCCCCCCCCCGGTTCGACAGTAATACTACATTGTAAAAAAAAACTCATTTGCTTTTAACGATGTGTATAAAGCAAGTTGCTGAGACAGGCACCATCGTGCTTCGGTGGAAAGTCTGAGCTGGCTATGTGACATGCTGGGACTCCCTCACACCCACCACCCAAATTTGCTACATTTGCTACATTTGCTACAAATTTGCTACACCCATGAGCCCGAGCGATTGCTAATTGTCCTGAACCCACTCGGTGTGGACTAAGCTGTTTGCATAGTTGCCAACATTGAGAGAAGAAAAAGCAGTCGTATGGAGTGGTTCAGTGGTGCGAGGGATTGAACCGACCTAACAGGTTTGGGGTTCTGGGAGGGAAAGGGTGGGGGGTTTTAGGAGGGGCGAGGATGGGGATCTGGGAGGGGTGTTTTCCCCTCCAGAGTCGGGAAATTTTGTAATAAAATTCGAATTAAGGATCGTTACTTCCATTGTGTAAAATGAACCGAGGATGTGCTGCGATATCTGCTGTTAAGAAATATATTTTTGAGCTCTTTAAACCAGCGCATGAATAAAAGACTTCCTTCAAATTTTTGTTCCAGAATACCACAGGCTTCCAGTGTGTGCGTGTGTGCGTTTATATACTGTATATATTGTTGCAATTTTGTGTTTTTATAATAAAGGTTAATTTCCCCTCATAGTTTAGTTACACTACAACATGTAGTCTCGCTTAAGCTCAGTTATTTCTTAGTGAATGTAAGCGTCGACCTTTCCTGTGTTTAGTTTGCGTTGAGTAGAATGATGAGAATTAGGTCCTTTAAGGTGCCTCGATGCTTTGGGTTTTGGCGCGAAATACCACGAGGCCGGCCTGAACAAGTCGATCAAGGGCGAAGGAAGGCGGGGCAGGAGGAGTGGGAGTGACCGGTAAGCGCGAGCCGCAAATCAGGGCTCGAGGGGAGTGGCTTACCACTGCGGCAAAAGGCGGGGTTTGGAACATTCGATACGGGCCAGGGCGGGACGATATAACCCTGTGCCCAGAGCCCCCACCTCAGTTATGAGCCGCCGAGTTATGAGACGGGAGGAGACGCGCAGTGTTCAGTCATGAGATGCGTGCAGGGCAAGCCCATGAGTTATGAGAAGGGATGCGCGGTGTTGAATTGAGTTATGAGGCAAGCCCATCAGTCGGTTCGGAGCGCTGAGTTATGAGACGGGAGGAGACGCGCTCCGTTGAGTTACGAGAGTGAAAGCGCTGTGTTCAGTTATGAGAGGGGATGCGCCAAGTTATGAGAAGGGAGGCAGACGAGTTATGAGCCTAGACCCTCCGTTGAGTTACGAGAGTGAAAGCGCTGTGTTGAGCAGGAGTCAGATCCTCCGTTGGGTTACGAGAGTGAAAGCGCGCAGTTGTATTAATTGCGCTGTGAAAGACAGCCGTGCCGTGCCCCAGACGCGTGCATATTTTCCTGCCTACCTGCCTTTGCTGAGATTCGTGCCGCGAGGATTCTCCCGCCTGCCTGCCTGCCTGCCTTCGTCGGGATACGTGCGGTGACCGCCAGAGGGCCACGCCGGGTGAGCTGTTCCTGGACGACCAAAGCAGGCGCGTTCAGCGCATGAACATTTCTTCTTTCATCCCCCTGTAAGTGTGAGTAGGCACATTGTCTGGGAAAATAAGTAAGACTGTTTAAGACTGCCCTGTGTCTCCTCTTCTTCGACCACTGTACATTGTGTAAATAATAATTAAACGTGTTCTTCCTTTGATTCGACCGTCTTGTCCCTTCCACAATTGACTTAGCGTGGTACGAATTATATCGCTCTGATCGGGTTCCAATAGCAAGGTAACAGCACGGACCACGTGGTACGCCATCCGCTCGGGTGTACTCAATTACGCGTGGTTCGTGCGAGACTCGATCCCCGCCTCCGCGGCGGCGTGGATACTTAGGTACGTGCAAACATTGTCCCGAGACCCTTTTGCACGTCTGCCCGGAAGTGGCGACTCAGTCTCGCGGTTCGAAGACCCAAGGAGAACAAGGGGCTTAATCTCCCCTTGGTAAGGGAACGGGCTTCGCCAAAACCGTAACAATATGTATATATACAGTCACGTGAAAAAGTAAGTACACCACATGTAAAGTTTTGACTTTTTCAACATATTTCAACATACAGCTATTTGATCTTCATTTCAACAATATTGATAGATAAAGGTGATATAATATAACAAATATCATGAAGCATTTACATTTTGTAGTCCATTTTATAATTTAAATAAACATAAATGCAAATTTCGCATGTGGAAAAAGTAAGTACACCCCAACATTTATCACTACTTCAAATACCTAAAATTAGAATCAGGTGCACCAGCTCAGGTGCAAATGATTAGAACATCGTTAGAGAGGATCTTGGAGGAACCTGTCTTATTTAAACCTCAGACATTTAGTTTGGTTTGCTCTTTGTTGTTGAAGTGTGTGGCATCACCATGCCTAGATCAAAAGAGCTCTCTGAGGCCTTCAGAAAGAAGCTTATAGATGCGTACGAGACTGGGAAGGGATTTAAAAAGATCTCCAAACAATTTGAAATCAATTAATCGACTGTCCGGAAGATCACTTCTGGAACAATGTGCTCTGGACAGAGGAGTCAAAGGTAGAGCTATTTGGCCACAGTACCAGAAGTCATGTTTGGAGAAAACCAAAGACAGCATTTGACCACAAGAACCTGATACCAACTGTAAAGCATGGTGTTGGAAATATTATGGTTTGGGGCAGCTTTGCTGCATCAGGGCCTGGGCAGCTCACCATCATAGAATCCACTATGAATTCTTCATTGTACCAGAGGGTGCTTGAGGATAATGTGAGGCCATCTGTCGGAAAGTTGAAGCTCAACCGAAGGTGGACCTTGCAACATGACAATGACCCAAACCTACCAGTAAATCCACCAAGGAATGGCTGAAAGAAAGAAATGGAGGGTTCTGGAATGGCCAAGTCAAAGCCCGGTTTGAAATCCCATCGAGATGGTGTGGGGGGATTTGAAACGAGCTGTGCATGCAAGAAACCCCTCAAACATCGCACAGCTGAAAGAATTCTGCATTGAGGAGTGGGCAAAAATTTCTCTCAGTCTATGTCAGAGACTGGTAGACAGTTATAAGAAACGCCTACTTGAGGTTGTTTCTGCCAAAGGGGGCAATACCACCGATTAGAGCCAAGGGTGTACTTACTTTTTCCACATGCGAAATTTGCATTTTTGGTTATTTAAATTATACAATGGACTACAAAATGTAAATGTTTCATGATATTTGTTATGTTATATCACCTTTATCTATCAATATTGTTGAAATGAACATCAAATCCGCTGGTTGGATGGACCTCCGCTTCCGGTCTTGCCGGCGAGGTTTCGTTTATTCGCAGCTGTCCACGCTCTCCATCGAAATCGAAGTTAAGTAATTGTTCCCATTTGTATTTTCGTTAAAACTGTATTTATTTTATGGTGTGTGTACGTATAGTGTGTCCCGATGAAGATTCTCGGTGTAAATCTATCATACGTGTATAGAAAACCGTGTTGATTCGTGTCATGTCCTTTGGGGCCTTATCCCGTGTCCAACCTTGAGGCTTTGTTTTTCTCTCAGCGGTCCGTCATTTGTGCTCCAATAACTTTTGTTCTCTGTTTTTCCCAGGCTTTTCACCCAATAGCCTACTTCCTTGTTTAAAATCTCAACTCAAAAAAAAACAAACCAAAAAAACATTTCCTTCTCTGTTCTTATTCGTTGTTCTTATTCGTTTATTCGTTCGTTCATTCTTCGACCACGTGTTTCTCCCCCGTTTCTCCAGATAGTTTTCACTGTTAAACTTTAAAATGTTTAAACTTTCCCCTCAAGTTCTGTAATCTGTCGTATATTATAACACCTTTTTCTTCTTCTTCTTTAAAAGGTTGCTTTCGACTTGCTCACCAAATCTATTCATCCCAAAAAAAAATTCCATCTCTTACAGTGCCTCTTTCATACAATCCCGAAACTCTCCTGCACTCCATCCTCCCTCCAGCGTCCTTAAACGTATTTTTGACTCGAAGGTCACAAGAAACTCATTTTGCAATAAATGTTCGTTTCCCATTCATCATACACTTTCTAAAATCCAATCTCACCCCTCCCCTCATAAACTCCCCCCACACCCCTCCCCTCCAAGACTCTCCTCACTCCTCCCCTCCTAAACTCCCCCCTAACCCCTCCCCTCATAAACTCCCCCCTCACCCCTCCCCTTCAAATCTCCCCACCCTCATTTCTTCTCCATTTCCCCCCTCTCACCCCTCCTCCTCAAAGCGTCCTCCCCGCTTCTTCCCCCTTCCAACATCTCACCTCCATCTCCCCCAGCCTTCTGCCTCGCTCTTCCCCCTCCTCAAATAACACCTCATTGTGCCTCACCCAATCACCATCAAACCTTTTGTCCGCCCCATCGTTCCCTTTCTCCGAGCTATTCTGAAATCTCTGACACACCTTCAACAGCTCTCCCCACCTCTTCCACATCTTACCCTACCCCTCCTCCCCCCTGTTCTGTATCCGATGCTCCCCCTTCCTCTTCATTAACAGTATGGACCTCAAACATCCGGGGCCTTCGTTCAAACTTAACTGATCTCTCCATACAGGTTGCTTCTGACAAACCAGATGTGATCTGCTTAACAGAAACTTTCCTCCTTCATGATGTCTCTGATTCCCTAGTATCTCTCCCGGGTTACTCCCTCCTCCGGTATGATAGACCTGAGCCTCGTCCTGGAGGTGGGGTTGCTATCTTTATCAAAAACTCTCTTCCTCACTCGCCCTGCACTGCACTCTCTCCACCTCACCCCCAGGAATACCTCTGGCTACGGCTTCCCCTGCGCTCCCACCTCTTGTTCATATGTGTTTTGTACCGTCCACCAAACAGTGATGACTCCATCTACATCTCGCTGTCTGATAATATGGACCAACTTCTATCTACTCATCCCAACTCTCTCTTCCTCATATGTGGTGACTTCAATTGTCACCATGCCAGTTGGCTGGGTGTGGGTACCTCTCTCACCAGCCATGGCTCCTCAGCAAAGGACTTGACTCAATTGGACTGACACAATCTGTCAATTTCCCGACCCGGATTTCAGTCAATGGAGCATCTTCTCTTCTGGACTTGGTTATGACTAACTTCCCTGAAAATGTGTGCTGCTCTTCTTCTGCTCCAATCGGCTCATCTGATCATGTGCTTGTTAAAGTGGACATCTCTCTGACCATTCTCAGGGAGCCTGCTCAGCGTCGACGAGTCTGGCATTTCACTCAGGCCAACTGGCACGGTCTTCAAGCAGCCATAAATCATCTGGACTGGTCTCCCATCTCTACCACCTCTGACATCAACTCATCCTGGGAATTCTTCCAAAGTAAATTGCTCTCTCTCATGCACAGATTTATCCCATCTCGTCTTCAGTTGTCATACCCTTCCTCCCGTCCATGGTACACGGAATCTTGTGGTGAGGCTGTTGCACAGAAACAACTTGCCTTCATCTCCTGGAAAGCAAATCCAACGCAAGGAAATCTCATTTCCTTCCAGAAAGCCCGAAACAAGTGTGTGTCCACCCTCAGGAGAGCCAGGAAACAATATCTCTCCGTTCTCAAGACCGAACTCTCTTATCTGTCTCCCTCTTCCAAATCCTGGTGGCGTCTGGTCAAATGTGTTTCTGGTGTTTGTTCCCCCTCCTTCCCCTCCCTTACCTCAAACGGCTACACAGCTGACTCCGCACGTGAAAAAGCTGAATGCCTCAACTCTGTGTTTGCCTCTAAATCTTGTGTCCCAAACCCATCCCTCTCTGTACCAGTCGTACCCAGCTGCTCCTGGACTCCGTGCCCTTTCCTCCTGACAAGGTGGGAAAGTTTCTGTCAACCCTCGACTCTGATTCTGCAACTGGACCTGACGGCATCAGCCCACGGGTCCTAAAATCCTGTTCTTCCGCTCGTTCACTCCCTCTCTCTGTTCTCTTCACCCTCTCTTTTGCTAAAGGTCAACTGCCATCTGCTTGGAAATCAGCCAACATCATCGCTTTACACAAAAAAGGTGCAAAAACAGATCCTAGCAACCACAGACCAATCAGCCTTCTCCCAATTATCAACAAAGTCATGGAATCCATAATTGCTTTGGATATGAAATCTTTCCTCTTTTCCAATGGCTTGATCTCTGATCATCAATTTGGTTTCAGACCAGGTCACTCTACTCTGGACATGCTGCTTCTGCTGTCTCAACAATGGATGGAGGTCCTCAATGCCAAACAGGAAATAAGAGCTGTCTCCCTCGACATATCACGTGCCTTCGATACGGTCTGGCACCCCGCTCTGCTCACCAAACTCTCCTCCTTTGGTATCCATGGAAATCTCCACGCATGGCTGGCGGACTTCCTCTCTGGTCGTAGTCAACGTGTGGCCCTGAATGGGTTTCTCTCATCTCCTCTTTCTGTTCAGGCTGGAGTTCCCCAAGGCCGCCCCATCGGCATACCCCATCGGCATACCGGTATACCCCATCGGCATACATATATATATATATATACACATATATATATATATCTACACACATATATATATATATATATACACACACATATATATATATATATATATATATATATATATATATATATATATATATATATATATATATATATATATATATATATATATATATATATATATATATATATATATATATATACACACACACATCATGATATTTCACAAAGTTGTGGATGGAATGTGACACCTTGGTGCATATATGTTGGGTAGGTGACAAGAAGAAGCCGATTAGATTTTGGTGCGTTCCGAGGACAAATGCTCCTGATGCAGATCCGTCCTATCAGTGAGATACACTGTTTAGCCTGGTGGACGTATGCGCTCTCCCGAGTGCTGTTCTAGTTATTAAAGTCATCATGTCCCCCACGAACACTTAAGCAAAATGAATTCCTGCTATTTCCCCTGGTTGACATGCAGTAAGTGGTTTGCCACCAAGAATCAGGACACCAGCATTTCGATCACTTTTTCTTCTTTATTCATGAATATTATGCTGGTGTTGGGCTTGCGGCTAGGATGCCAGCTTAGGATACCAAGGATTCTGGGTTCGAATCCCGGTCGATCGCTGAATTAACGCCAGGGGGGTTGACTCAGCCTGTCATCCTTCCGAGGTCGGCTAATTGAGTACCAGTTCACTGGTAATTCCCTGCTTGTCGTAAAAAGGCGACAAAAAGGGTTGGCGACAGGAAGGGCATCCGGCCGTAAAACATTGCTTCAAAAAGGGGACCAAAAAACAACAACAACCACGGTCCCCGAAAAGGCCAACCCCCGCCTTGCGGGGGAAAAATGGCCTCTAAAGGTGTTTTTTTTATTTTTTATTCATGAATATTGTAACACACTGTGGCTTTGTTCAATTCCATCAAAAGCTTTATTAAAACGTAATCCAATGTTTTAAAATGGACCACCTTCTTCCTCCTCTGCAAAAAAACCAACTGATAAACTGTTTTTAAAAAGGGATTGATTAAACTACCAGCTATCGAATGAAAACATTCTCCCTTGAGGTACAGAATATCATCCAACCAGCCATCTTGAAATAAGTTGTATCTTTCCATTGATTTTTTTTTCTTTTCTTTTTTTTCCTTTTCTTGAAAGTGTTTCATCTCGTCTTTTGTGTTACTGGAAAAGTTGAAGATGAGGTAATTCATGACATCTATATATCACATCTGGCCAATTTGTCTTGTCCTTTGAAAATTCCTTCAGTGGAATTTCTTATGGATCTCTTTAATCTTCATTGTATCACTTGTGGTCGTCAGCTGGGAGAGAGTTATAGTATATGCCAGCATTTGTATTCTGCACTGATGACATTGGCAAATCTTGCAGTGCGCTGGTGCTCTTTTGGCCTCGGTTACAATTTTTACACCAGAGGTCGACGTTGTTGCCTGATTAGGGGGTGTTGAAACTCTAGAAGTCATAGAAGTGAATTATAGTAGCAATCCCGTAAAAAAAAAAAAAAAGGATGATAATCCAATGCAGAATTCTCACTTTTATTAATAACTCTCTAGTCAATGTGTTTTAGGTACTGAAGTAAAATGGTGGCATGCAATGCATAATGGGTGCTTGCTGTTTAAGCATTAATTAGTGACTGGAAGATGATCCACACTTTTTTGTTCTAGTTTCTTTAGTAAACCATCAATGACAATTCTAAATCTTAGTCCCTCGCACTGAAGTACAGGAATGAATAAATTACCTATTTTTCATGTGAACCTTTTATCAGACAGTGGTTGTTAAAATTAGTATTAATTATTTTATTAATTTATTTACTGCCTTTGATTTCAAGCAGTCTATTTTAGAGGTTTTTTATTAGGGCCCCTCATTAGCTAATTGACGTAGTAATAATGCTCGTGCAATTTGCATATCGACGTTTTCATCAAACTTCTTTTTCATTTCAAGATGGTATTGGTGACCGAGTATAAATTATGCACTTTGAATTGCCATCGATAAATAAAGATGAATGAAATGTGAATTGCGCAGAATCTTTGCGTAAAGGGGCTAATTTGAATAATGTCCTTTCTGGGGTTCGTGTGCGTGTGTGCACAGATGGAGCCATGGTTCTCGGTGCTGCGGCACTCACGGGTCGTTATTGGATGGGTTCCATCTGGGTGTATAAAGAAGCAAGTCGGGCTCCTGAGGAAGCTCACTGCACAGCTGGTGTGCAAACTGAGGCGGGCCTATCTGATGTGGCTTGGTTGGGGGAAAAATCTGTGGTTGTGGCGTCTGACACGGGTAGGTGTCCTTCTTAACTTTTGCTTACATTTTGTGGTTCTTTGAAAATGGAGAAATTAACCATCCCCAATCCCCTTTCATCTTCTCCCCCCCCCCCCAAAGTTCACTATCCTTGCCTAAGTTAACAAATGTCAGGTAAAGCTTATGAAAAAGGAGAGGCATGTGTTTATGATTGTGTTTTAAGTAGAATTATGATTGTCAACAAGTAATTAATTTTTTCCTATTTCTATGCCTTAACAGCTGGAACAAGCAACACTAACACATTAGCTGGATCAAGTAACAAGCACATTAGCTGTTATCCTGCATTTGTCCTTTCTCTGTACTGCCAGTCGAGTTTCTCTGTTATTTGTAACCTGTAATGTGCACTTCTTTTTATCTTTTTTTTTTTTTTTTGGATTACTTGCTTTTTACCCGTTCCGTTGTATTGAAAATTCATTGCTTTCATCTACCAATGTCCCCTCAGGTGCTCTCGAGCTATGGAAGTTAGCAGAGAACGACTCTTATTTGACCAACTGTGCCAGCCACTATGAGCATGATGACTTGGTGTGCAGTGTTTCAGTTGGGGTCGATACCCTTGTGTCAGGCAGTTTAGATGGCAGGTATGCTTTCACCCTTTCTTTGACCATTATTGTTGCAGCCAAGAAAATCACATTACACAAATGTTTTCTCACGCGCGCTCGCTCTCTCTCGCTCTCTCTCGCTCGCTCTCTCTTGCTCTCTCTCTCGCTCTCTCTCACTCTCACTCTCTCTCACTCTCTCTCCCTCGCTCTCTCTCTCTCCCTCGCTCTCTCTCTCTCTCTCTCTCTCTCGCTCTCCCTCTCCCTCTCCCTTGCTCGCTCTCTCGCTCTCCCTCACTCTTTTTCTCTTACAGGACTCTCTCCCTCCTAGTTGTAAACCAAATTAGATTGTTGAATAAATTTTCATGTTTGTGTTGCAAAAGAAGATTGGATTAAGCTGTATTTCAATTAATAATTTCACTTTGGCAGATTATAATTTGTTATTATGATCTATTTTAATGATTCAAGCATCTGAAGGCATAAGCTCTGCCCCAGGAGTGATGTACTCAACAAAAAGGGCTGGAGCAGCTTCTTGCTGTGCATGACGGACCCCTTGCTGGATAGTATCTGACCTGGGTGACAAAGCCTTACACGGAATCTTGCCATTTGCATCTCTTGCAGCAAAGGCTGTTTGTACTCCATGCTGTCCTTCCTTTAAAGCAAATGTTAATTAAAATGTAGCAAACAATGGAAATAAATAAAATAATATGCAGATGTTGGACAATAAAAGGAAAGACAAGACAAAAATAATGCCACCGAGTTGTTTGAGGCTTGCTTTGAAACTAATCGATGTTGAACGGTACTCGTGGAGCACGTAGTCTCACTTCGTGCGTTCATTCTGCACAAAATTACCATCATTAAGGCCCCCTTTACACAGCACGGAGATCGTTGGGTGACCAATGAGCGATCAAAAATTGGCCCGATCTCTCAACAATCTCCTAAGCCTCGAAAAAGCCGTTTCTGTGTAAATGTTTGGGAGATCCTTGTGCGTTCGTTGTGCGATCAAAAATTCAATTTTCGGCAACTTTCATGGCGATCGAAAGAGATCTTTGAGCGACCTTGGCGATCATTGAGCGCCCATTGAAACATCCTTGAGATATCAATGGAGACTAAGCCTCCTGCAGCGACCATTGAGAGCTTGCTGAGTGCTGGTTGTGTGACCAAGAGAGATCACTGAGAGACCAGGAGAGATCACTGAGGGATCATTGAGAGTTCCTTGGGCGACCAAGGAGGTTGCTGAGCGTTTCTTGGGCGACAGGGAGCCTCTGGGTATATATATATATATGAGAGGTTTCTAGTGCTCTTCCATCAGTCTCTGACAAAGTGTTGAAGAAGAAAAATTTCCAGAAGGTCAAGAGTCCAAGATGAACAACGAAGCTTTGATACATGGTGCCATCCTACTAGGTCCCCAAGCACTTCTCCAGAACCAGATGGCCATTGCTCTCGTCCGGAGGAGGAGGCAGAGGCGCAGAAGAAGGAGACCAAGAACCTGGTGGGTCCGCCCCTGGTTGACACAAACAAGAAGGCTACGGTTTGGTGACTACAGCCAACTGATGCAAGAGCTGAGGGAAAACTCAGCCACCATGACTGAACATCCCTCACTGATCACTCAGCCATCTCTACCTTCGGGGTGGAAAAATTTGGCGTTCATTGAAAGATTGCCGAGAGATCATTGGGAGATCGATGAGATCGTTGAGCGCTCCTTGAGCGTTCGTTGAGAGATCGCTTCCCTTGGCGATCGTTGAGAGATTGTTTTGGACCGAGTCAAAACTTTGAGGAGATCACTGGAGATCACTGGAGATCACTGGAGATCATTGAGAGATCATTGAGAGATCTTGGCGATCGCTGGGCGCTCATTGAGATTTTTTCATCGCTCAACGATCTCTCAACGATCGCCACCCCTGTGTAAAGGGGGTATAACTGAACGCTACTATTATGGCCCACTGCTATTATGGGCCATATACCCATATCATCCATGCACCAAATTGTCACATAGTTTATTGGCATGGGTTATGAATGTCATAAATTTAATTATGTATTCACATAGGGTCATTGATCAGATGTATGAAGTTTCAGATTTTTCAGACAAGAACTTCAATTCGACCTATTATGGCTGGAATACCACGTCGCCGATGGCATCATTGTCATGATATGCCAAGTATGCCAAGCGAACGTATGCCAAGTTTAAATTTTTTTTTCGTTGAGCTGTTTCGGAGATCCAATATGGCTGCCATACCACGTGACCTATGATGTCAGAGTTAGCAATAAAGTATTCTTCATGGTGAATCCCTTCTACGTATAAAGTTTTATATGTACCCTCGAACCCCTCCATTTGTGGGGGAAACGTTCCTGGGAAATCCGCGAATAGTGAAACGTGCGAATAGCGGAGCATTGTTTCAATGGAAAAAGGGGGGATAGTTTTCCGGCTTGCTAAAATCCACGAATAGAGAGGACCAATCCGCGAATGGCGAGGCAAATCCTGCGAAGGCCGCCGATTAATCCGCAATGGTTTTATAAATACCATATGTCAAGCTAACGGCTCGTGAATTTTTTTTTTTTGCTCCCCTGAAAAACCGCGAATTCGTGGAATACGGCCACGAATAGGAAACAAAAAACACGTGAATTTGCGGGACACTTTTCCGCGAATAGAGAAACAGGTCGCATTTTATCACCCGCGAATAGTGGGGTCCGACAGTATACATCGATCGGACAAGCTGTGACAGAGAACCATTTTTTCAAACCGATACTATAGAGATGCATCGCATGCACTTGCACGCACACACGTACAATAGTCTCACATCCCCTTTGGGTCATTTATAACCTAGTTGGGTCATTTATAAACAGTAAAACAGCTTGTATGACCTGTTTTAGAGGAACAGTACTGAGGTGCGTGTCGTAGACATGGCCCTTTGGCTAGTTCTACATAATAATGTTTACTCTTGTGACAAATATTGCAAATTTACATAATAAATGCCCTTTTGCTGTTAGATTTAGATGTAATTTCCAATAATGAGAGACAGTGTGACATTGAAAGCAGACAAATTGTTAGTGCTCGCATGGTTAGTTGTTCTGTGACCATAAGCTCAAAACCGCTTAATGTATTGAGAGGAAGATTCTCGAAAGTAATGGCAGCATGGGGGGAAATAAATAAATAAATAAAAAGATCAACAAGTAAGTCTGTCAGTGGTTGGATGCTTAAGCTGCATAATCGGGACAGATGTGTGTTATCAATAATTGAGTAAAAATCCCAGGACAACAAATTGCAAAAGTGTTGGCAGAATTGAATACAAACTTAACCCGACCAATTTCTATCAAAACATCTCATCATGCGCACAAATTGGAGTTTCATTGCACAGAGCTGTCATATGCGAACCCTTGATTATGAAAATCAATGTGTTATCCTGCAAAAAAGTGCTGCATGGAACACAAGGCCTGGGCTTTTAAGCAGTGTAGAAATGTAATATGGTCTGAAGATGAGTTATCCTTCACCCTACTTCCAATAAATGGTCGAGTCAATGTTTGGAGACAGCTCAAGAACGCCTACGACCCAAACTGCACTCTACTAGCGGAAGCATGAAGGAGGCTCTGCAATGATATGGGCAGCAATGGCGTGAAAATATTTAAGTTTGATTTATTCCAGTGCATGGCAGAGGAAGCTGATAAATACGATTGTATTGAAAAAGCTTCCAGACCTCATTTCAGGATACGAGGCTTTATTGAAATCGATATTTGGCATCCTACACAACAGACAATAATTTCATCAGTCCGACAAAGCAAATGAAGCATTAGAAAGCAAAATCAAGTATTCTAAGGCATTAGTCATCAATCCCAGTCTCTCCTTACCAAGAAGAACCAGGGCACATCTCAGCATAACTCGTTCAGCAGACAAGATACTGACTCTCTCGCACACCGAGCGTTCGCCCATAAATAAGCATCCAAGATGCTCCATGCCTACGAAGGCTCTTCTTCGTCATTTTCACCACAACGATGAGGCCACCCTCGGTGATCAAATGGCATCCAATGACGCAAACTTTGTTTCCTGAAGTGTCATTTTCCAAGACAATTAAACACTGCTGTAAATATTAAATCCTGGTTCAAAGAACATGAGAATGAAGTAAAGTATCTTTTCTGACCTGAGCAATCACCAGATTTACATATTTTTGAGCCATTGTGAGTCGATTCTCCAGACCAAGCTGATTAGCTGATGAGCATATATCCCTGACGAATGTTCCTCAAGGAACTTGGAAGCCTTTCTGATTGAGTAATGGTGTCTCTTTCAGATGTGCAAAACTTGGACCAGTCAAATCCCATGCAGAATTGATGCTGTATTGTCTGAAAGCAGGTGTCCCACTTCATACTGATAAATAAACTGCACATTCTCACTGTTTGTTTCCATTTATTTACTTATGGCCTGTACGGTCTCTATATTTTTTGCATTTATCTTTCCAAAATTTGTCAAGGGTATTAATTTTAAAGCTGTTTTCTGCAAATATTTCCACCCTTTGTGGGAGTGTAATTTCAATGATCACATCTGGCTTTGATTAACGATTATTATACTAGAGGGGTCTGCTTTTGTACTTGTTTTTCCACTTTAATTCTGCAATATTCTGACTATGATGACGTGTCTGCACTCAGTATAAAAGTCTGGGACAAGAATGAATTTAAAGTCATTTCGACCTATCGAGGTAGGAACTGAATTTTTTATTTATTTTAAAGTTATGCTTGCATGTTTAGATCCCATATTTACGATGACAAAATGGTTTCCGTTGCACTTTTGGTTCTGATTACTACAACAACAACAACAACAATGCATTTTAAGGCCATTTTCCCTGCAAGAGCGGGGGTTAGCCTTGCGGTCCCCATGACAATCTTCTCCACTTTGCCCTATTTTCTGCATCTCTCCTTGTTAACCCCCTTGCCCGCATTTCTTCTTCGACCATCTTTAGCCAAGTCTTTCTCGGTCTTCCCCGTCCTCTACTTCCTTACACATTCATTTCCATCACTCTTCTCAACCAGTCACTTTCATCCTTCCTCAACACATGACCAAACCATCTCAAACTGTTTCTCTTCACAGCATCAATCACAGGCTTTATTCCCATCATCTTCCGCAATTCATCATTTGGCTTCCTCTCTCTCAACGATACTCCACACATCCACCGAACCATTCGCATTTCCACCCTTTCCAGCCTTTGTTGCTGCGCTACGTTCATTACCCATGTCTCGCTCCCATAAATCATAACACTTCTCACACATGCAGCATACACCTTTCCCTTCAGCTTCAACGACACTCCCCTCCTCGTCAGCATGCCACTCAGTTCCCGAAACTTCTTCCATGCACATCTCACTCGAGCAACCGTTGCCGATTCTGATCCACCTTCTCCATTCAGCACGTCTCCTAGGTAACAAAATGTTTTCACACCTTCCTGCTTCACGCCGTCTCCAAAATCCAACTCAACATTTCCTCCATCTGCAGCTCCCTCTGTGTACACCTTACACTTGAATGTAGCTGCCACACTGCTTAATGACCCTCTCAAACCACTACATTTTTGGTGAACCCACTCAGCGCACATTGTACATTGAATTGAGTTCGCTCCAACACCCTTCCTGCACATAGCACATGGCCACTTCCCAGTTCTTTCCACCTCACCACATGCTTTACCACTTGCCATCACCTTTGTTTTTCCGATATTCACCTTCAGACCTTTCGTCTCCATACATTCCTTCCACTTGTTCATATTCTTCAGTCCATCCATACTTTCTGCAATCAACACCAGATCATCTGCATCCCATAACTCCCACGGTAAACCCTCCTTTACGTTCCGAGCCAGTACCTCCATCACAGCTACAAATAGTAGTGGACTTAGTACCGACCCCTGATGCACTCCCACCTTCACCTCAAACTCACCACTGTTCCCGCCCTTCGTCCTTACAGCTGTGTGCGCTCTTTTGTACATTGCCATCACTACTCTGATCAACCATTCCTCCACTCCTAACTTCCTCAATGCCCATGCCACTACTTCACGTGGAACCATATTGAATGCTTTCTCCAGATCAACAAACCCAAGAAACAACTTCTTCCTCTTCTCCAAGTACTTCTCCTGCAACTGCCTCACAATAAAAAGCGCGTCTTTTGTTCCTCTTCCTGGCATAAATCCAAACTGCATTTCATCAATCTTCACTTTCTTCCTTATCCTCCTCTCCAACACCCTTTCCAATACCTTCATTCCATGCTCCAATAGCTTTATCGCTCGATACGAGCCACAGTCCAGAGGGTCACCTTCCCCCTTGTATGGAGGGACGAGGGTACTCAGTTCCCAATCCACTGGAATGCGGATTTTAGAGTTTGCTGATGGAGCTGATTTGTTGATTTGTAATACTCAGTTCCAGAAAGAGGATAATAAGCTTGTTACATACACGTCAGGTGGGTCGACGACAACCGTTGACTACCTGCTGGTACGTAGGCGAGATAGGGGGCACCTCCGGGACACAAAGGTGATCCCGGGGGAGGAGGCTGTTTCACAGCACCACTTGGTTGTCTGCGACATAAGGGTAAAAGGTGCGAGGAGAGCTTGGCGGGTGAAGTACCAACCGAGAATGAAGGTTGAAAGAAGGTTGAACCGGAGGTTGAAAGAGGTGACAATGAGGGAGGCATTAAAAGAGAGGCTGAGTATGGTGGAGGATGATGTGGTTGAGCTTGAAAGTGGTTGGATGTCAATGAAGGATAGTCTGTTGGGAGCCGTTGGTGAGGTATGTGGATGGACAAACGGACCACCGAGGCACTCGGAAACATGGTGGTGGGATGATGAAGTTGGAAAGAAGATTGACGAGAAGAGGAAGAAGTTCAAGGAGTGGCAGAAGGCGAAGGGTATGGGGGCAGAAAAGGCAGAGCATGAAAGTTATAAGGCAGCCAAGAAGGCTGCAAAGAAAGAGGTAGCAAAGGCACAGGAGGCATGTAGGAAAATGTTCGGAGAGCGCTTGGATTCGGAAGAGGGTCAGAGAGCGGTATTCAGGATTGCAAAGCAGATAGCGAAAGAGAGGTGTGATGTGATGGGGGTGAGTTGCTTGAAGGATGAAGTGGGACAAATCGTTGTGGACTCAGATGGAATTAAAGGAAGATGGAAGAGATATATGGAAATACTGTTGAATGCAGAGAATGAATGGGATGGCAACATAGAGAGTAACCCAGTTTTCGGACCGGCAGAGAAGATAACCGAGGAGGAAGTTGAGGAAGCGATAAAAGCAATGAAGAGTAGAAAAGCGTGAGGGCCGACGGGAGTTGTGGGAGATATGTTGAAGGCAGCGGGAAATTGGGGTGTGAAGAGAATGGCAGAGATCTGCAATCTGGTGGTGAAAGAAGGCCGCATTCCAGTGGATTGGGAACTGAGTACCCTCGCCCCTCTATACAAGGGGAAAGGTGACCCTCTGGACTGTGGCTCGTATCGAGCGATAAAGTTATTGGAGCATGGAATGAAGGTGTTGGAAAGGGTGTTGGAGAGGAGGATAAGGAAGAAAGTGAATATTGACGAAATGCAGTTTGGATTCATGCCAGGAAGAGGAACGACAGATGTGCTTTTCATTGTGAGGCAGTTGCAGGAGAAGTACATGGAGAAGAGGAAGAAGTTGTTTCTTGGGTTTGTTGATCTGGAGAAAGCATTCGATAGGGTTCCACGTGAAGTTGTGACATGGGCATTGAGGAAGTTAGGAGTGGAGGAATGGTTGATCAGAGTAGTGATGGCAATGTACAAAAGAGCGCACACAGCTGTAAGGACGAAGGGCGGGAACAGTGGTGAGTTTGAGGTGAAGGTGGGAGTGCATCAGGGGTCGGTACAAAGTCCACTACTATTTGTAGCTGTCATGGAGGTGCTGGCTTAGAACGTAAAGGAGGGTTTACTGTGGGAGTTGTTGTATGCAGATGATCTGGTGTTGATTGCAGAAAGTATAGATGGACTGAAGGAGAAGATGAACAAGTGGAAGGAATGTATGGAGACAAAAGGTCTGAAGGTGAATATCGGAAAAACGAAGGTGATGGCAAGTGGTGAAGGATGTGGTGAGGTGGAAAGAACTGGAAACTGGCCGTGTGCTGTGTGCAGGAAGGGTGTCGGAGTGAATTCCATTCAATGTACAATGTGCGCTGAGTGGGTTCATCAAAAATGTAGTGGTTTGAGAGTGTCATTAACCAGTGTGGCAGCTACATTCAAGTGTAAGGTGTGCACATAGGGAGCTGCAGATAGAGGAAATGTTGAGTTGGATCTTGGAGATCCCGTGAAGCTGGAAGGTGTGAAAACATTTTGTTACCTTGGAGACATGCTGAATGGAGAAGGTGGATCAGACTCGGCAACGGTTGCTCGAGTGAGATGTGCATGGAAGAAGTTTCGGGAACTGAGTGGCGTGCTGACGAGGAGGGGAGTGTAATTGAAGCTGAAGGGAAAGGTGTATGCTGCATGTGTGAGAAGTGTTATGATTTATGGGAGTGAGACATGGGTAATGAACGTAGAGCAGCAACGAAGGCTGGAAAGGGTGGAAATGCGAATGGT
The DNA here is from genome assembly GCF_964187855.1 of Myxine glutinosa. Taxonomy (NCBI): domain Eukaryota; kingdom Metazoa; phylum Chordata; class Myxini; order Myxiniformes; family Myxinidae; genus Myxine; species Myxine glutinosa. The sequence continues at coordinate 147,689,921 of NC_136261.1, read as the reverse complement.
TCGGTGGATGTGTGGAGTATCGTTGAGAGAGAGGAAGACAAATAATGAATTGCGAAAGATGATGGGAATAGAGCCTGTGATGGATGCTGTGAAGAGAAACAGGTTGAGATGGTTTGGTCATGTGTTGAGGAAGGATGAAAGTGACTGGTTGAAAAGAGTGATGGGAATTAATGTAGAAGGAAGTAGAGGACGGGGAAGACCGAGAAAGACTTGGCTAAAGATGGTCAAAGAAGAAATGCGGCAAGGGGGTTAACAAGGAGAGATGCGGAAAATAGGGCAAAATGGGGAACATTGTCATGGGGACCGGACCGCAAGGCTAACCCCCGCTCTTGCAGGGAAAATGGCCTTAAAATGCATGTTGTGTTGTTGTTGTTTCACCACCAGATTGCAGATCTCTGTCATTCTCTTCACACCCCAGTTTCCCGCTGCCTTCAACATATCTCCCACAATGCCCGTCGGCCCTCCCGCTTTTCTACTCTTCATTGCTTTTATCGTTTCCTCAACTTCCTTCTCGGTTATCTACTCTGCCGGTCCTAAAACTGGGTTACTCTCTATGTTGCCATCCCATTCATTCTCTGCATTCAACAGTATTTCCATATATCTCTTCCATCTTTCTTTAATTCCATCTGCGTTCACAACGATTTGTCCCACTTCATCCTTCAAGCAACTCAACCCCATCACATCACACCTCTTTCGCTATCTGCTTTGCAATCCTGAATACCGCTCTCTGACCCTCTTCCAAATCCAAGCGTTCTCCGAACATTTTCCTGCATGTCTCCTGCGCCTTTGCTACCTCTTTCTTTGCAGACTTCCTGGCTGCCTTATAACTTTCATGCTCTTCCTTTTCTGCCCCCGTACCCTTCGCCTTCTGCCACTTCTTGAACTTCTTCCTCTTCTCGTCAATCTTCTTTCCAACTTCATCATCCCACCACCATGTTGCCGAGTGCCTCGGTGGTCCTTTTGTCCATCCACATACCTCACCAACGACTCCCAACAGACTATCTTTCATTGATTTCCAACCACTTTCAAGCTCAACCACATCATCCTCTACCATACTCAGCCTCTCTTTTAATGCCTCCCTCACTGTCACCTCTTTCAACCGCCACACCTTCATTCTCGGTTGGTACTTCACCCGCCGAGCTCTCCTCACGCCTTTCAACCTTATGTCGCAGACAACCAAGTGGTGCTGTGAAACAGCGTCCTCCCCCGGGATCACCGTTGTGTCCCGGAGGTGCCCCCTATCTCGCCTACGCACCATCAGGTAGTCAACGGTTGTCGTCGACCCACCTGACATGTATGTAACAAGCTTATTATCCTCTTTCTGGAACTGAGTATTACAAATCAACAAATCAGCTCCATCAGCAAACTCCAAAATCCTTTCACCTTCTCCATTTCTCACACCATATCCGTAACCCCCATGAACTCCCTCAAAACCGTCCATACTCCTTCCCACATGTCCATTTAGGTCTCCTCCTACCACAACAATTTCCTCATCTTTCACGTTTTCCATCAGCTTCTCTATTGCACACCAGAACTTGTCCTTCTCTTCATCGCTCCGACCAACCTGCGGAGCATATCCCGAGATGACGTTCACCAAGAGCTTTCCAATCATCATTTTCACCATCATCAACCTTTCACTCTCTCTCGTCACACTCACCACACTGTTTACAAACTCCTCAGAAAACAGGACACCAACACCATTCACGCCTTCTGGGCACCCTTGCCACACAAACTTGTATTTCAGTCCCTACCTACCCTTCACCATTCTCACACCACTTCCCTTCCATCTGGTTTCCTGCACACAACATATGTCCACTCTTCTTCTGACCAATACTTCCCCCACTTCTCCTGATCTCCCTGTCATTGTCCCTACAATCCATGTCCCAAATCTCAGAAACCGGTCTCCACGTCGGGTATCAGACTTTTCGTCGTCATAAATGGAGTGATTTCCACCCTTGCTTCGATCGGGTTCCCCACCTTGAGTTTTGACGAGGGGAGTGGTGTCCCCCATGGGGTACTTTGGGCTGTACCCTGCCCATATGTCGTTGTAATTGGCCATGGTTCTCTTTTTGAGGCAATGTTTTTTATGGCCGGATGCCCTTCCTGACGCCAACCCTTTTAGTCGCCTCTTACGACACGCAGGGATACGGTGTACCTATTCTAAAACCGTGGTACACACCGGTTCTGATTACTGTTGTGAAAATATTTGTATGTCGTCCTGTCCTGTTGTTTTGCTGCCCTTTTAATGGTCATGTAACCACCTTGAGGGGGTATAAAGTTCAGCTTCCAGAATTATTGGTCCATGAACTCTTCTTAACCATGCTGGAAAACCACTTTATTCAGTGTGCAAGTGGCTGATTTTAATATGCTGGAGACTTCCAAACTCCGCAGGTGAGCACTCATTGGAAGAAGCCACGCGGTATTATCATGCGTTACCAAACACTTGCACTTGTATTGATTCTTACAATTCGTTGAGCAATGCCAAAGTCCCATGAGCTTGTTTGTACCAAGTAGCTTCCATTACATGTGGTGACCACTGTTAGGTGGTGTTGCACTTCTGACGAGATTGGGGTGTATTCTCATGCACATACACACACAGCTATCATCATTTTTTCATCGCAAATGAATTTGGTATCTCTGAAACTTTGGCATATATACATGCTATGCACACGCACCTTAAATGTGCCCTTTGTTTAAAATGAATGAATTCATGTTGGCCCAAACCTCTTACAAACAGCATTTTCAGCTCTTTGCTTCAGAATCGCATTACCCAAATGTTGT